>NW_027096677.1:0-11572 GCF_019320115.1 Miscanthus floridulus | reverse complement strand
AACATAGAAAACATCATGGTTAATCACAATCTAATTATTTAAATGCTTTATTAATTTAATTAAATTTAGGGTAAATAATAAACATACACCAAATGTGCACAATAAATTCTCAAAAAATTACATTAGACTCCTAATGCTCACAATATATTACTGTAAAAATTTCATACCATTTTCACATGTATAACATCCTATGCAAAAATGACAAGCTAGCAAGGGTTGTTTTAGTGAAAATGGAAAACCCTATAGAAAACTGTCAAGCAATAGATTATATATTTTTCCTAGCTTCATATTAGTGCTATACTATTGTACAAAATTTGCATAGCAATATATTATATATTTTTATCCCTACCAATTTCCTTAGAAAATGTTATTTATTAATGAATAAATAGAAAGACCATAGTTAAATCAAGTTTACAGCAAGCTTATTATTTTTCTAGCTAGAGCATATCAGTACAAAACCCACAAAATTGGAATCATATTTTTATCATTTTTCTAGCTCAAGATATCTAATTTACAACATGGTAAACATACAAAAAGCACTCATTTAACTATATTTAAATCACCATGAAAAAATACCAGAAAATTCACATTTAATATTTTTATAAAAAACTACACTTCCTAAGGAATATAACAAAATTTGGTTCACCAGAAATGGACATCTATAACTCCACTTATCATTTTTCAAAGTTAGCTGTAAAACTGAAATAGAGGACCTATCCTACAACTCTACAGTCACTGACAGGCAGGACCCGCAGGTCAGTTAACCCCACATGTCAGCGAAATAGAAAACAGAGGAACACATGGGGCGGTGCTATCTCACCGGCGGCGACCTCTCCAGCGACGGCACCTGATTACAGTGACCCCCTCGACCTGGCGCACACGCTAAGGTATCCAGGTGGCCAATTATCGATGCGAAGGACGACGGCGATGGCCATGGCGGCGCGGCGTAGGTCGATGGCGATACACTGGAGGTGACCACGATGACTCAAACCATGGCTTGACAAGCATCTATAGGATACATGAACCTATTGCGCACTCAAATGGGGCACTCGGTGGTCGAGTTGGCCGGACCACAGTGACGGGCCATGGCGGCAAAACAACGGTGAGGACCAGCGTGGCACGGCGGCATACCGTGCATGGAGAGTAAGCAATGCAGCACGGTGAGACTTGGGTTGACGGTGGAGTGGCTACAGTGGTGAACGAGTGAGGTGGAGCGAGCTGCTCTGAAATGGCGACGGCGGTGCTGCCTGAGCTGCTGCGCGACTGCTGCGGACGGCGAAGGAGGAGGCAGAAAAATGCAAATGCAAGCGCGGGGATGGAGCGGCAGTGTGGGGCGTGATGTAGTGCCCTTAGCCTGGCATGGCTTGGCTGGTCAGACTGGCAGTGATGCGCGGCTTCTTCCTCCACGCGGTGGCCATGCTTGTTGCCGGTCGGCCATGACAGCGCGCGGTGCGGCGTTCATCAGAGTGCTATCCTATGCCTAACAGCTGAAAGGTCCTAATGGCTAGAGGGAGGGTAAATAGCCTATTAAAAAATTCTACAACAACACTTAACAAACTGGTTAGACAATTATGAGGCGAAAGCGAGTGTTGCGCTAGCCTACTAAAAATGCATGCCACCTACCACAATTCTAGTTTATTGTAGTTTCTATCCACTACAATAACTATGTCACTATACTAAGTTAGTGTGCTCTCAAAAAGCTAACTAAAGAGCCACAGTAACCAAACTAACAAGCTCTCACAACTAGCTACACTAAAGAGCTTGATAACTAGTTTACGGTAATGTAAAGAGAGTGAGCAAGATGGTTATATCACCGAGTCGAGGAGTGGATCAATCAATCTCAAGAATGAATAGCCAATGAAGACCAATCATCTTGATATCAAATGATGACACAATAATTTTTATCAGAGGTTCACTTGCTTGCCGGGCAAACTAGTCCTCATTGTGGCGATTCACTCACTTAGAGGTTCACGGCACTAATTGGCATCACACACCAAAACCCTCAATAGGGTGCCGCACAATCAACACAAGATGAGGATCACACAAGCTACGAGCATCCACTAGAGTACCTTTTGGCTCTCCACCGAGGAAAGGTCAAGAATCCCTCACAATCACCACAATCGGAGCCGGACACAATCACCACCCTCCCGCTCGATGATCCTCGCTGCTCTAAGCCTATCTAGGTGGCGGCAACCACCAAGAGTAACAAGCAAATCCCGTAGCAAAACACTGAACACCAAGTGCCTCTAGATGCAAACACTAAAGCAATACACTTGGATTCTCTCCCTAATCTCACAAAGATGATGAATCAATTGATGGAGATGAGTGGGAGGGGCTTTGTCTAAGCTCACAAGGTTGCTATGTCATGCAAATGGCCAAGAGAGGTGAGCTTGAGCTGGCCATAGGGGCTTAAATAGAAACCCCCATAAAATAGAGCCTGTTGTACCCCTTCACTGGGCACAAACACGGGGTGACCGGACGCTCCGGTCATATCGACTGGACTGCTGGACCTCAGCGTCCAGGTCACACTGATGCGTGCCACGTGTCCCACTCTCTTCAAATGTTTGATCGCCCAATCTCAATGATCCAAGTGACGACTGGACGCAGCAGCTAAAAGTGACCGGACGCTAAATGATGAGGACATGGCACCTTCGGGATACGAACAATGATTATAAGGTGCGCTCAGTACTACATTTGCATAGTGGCTTTGGTTATAATTCACACTTGGTTCCACATGTACATGTCTACTATTTGATTATAGGTTCAAATGTGTTTCATAATGGAAGTTCATCAAAGTTGAACTTTTGGTTCGATCGGTAGCCTGATAGTACCTCATTGGGAAGGCCATAACTCATCCATCCGGAGTGCGATCGAGGACAATGAGCACTTGATGGAAAGCTTGTTTGATAAGCTTTCAAATAGATCTGGTTCCATCTCAATATCATGTTCAGCATGGCCTCCCAAATCACCAATATATTCTATCGCTATTTCTGGCGGGAGCTACACTATCGTCATAGGCTTGTTAGACATCCTTGGGACCCAGGCCCAAGTTGGAGCATGCCCCCAAGAAGATGGAGAACACCTTAAGAGATGGCCTTGAGACATTCTCCTCCTTGGCCACCACCTTAGGAGGCCAGCAAGGACGTTCCAAGCCAAGCCAGAGGCCCAGTCCAATCTGAGTTCGAGTCTGCCTCGGCTCGTCAGGATCAGTCTGACAATAAAATGGATGCTCAGGGACGCATCCGAACTCCATTTTCGATGATCCACATATGGATGGAAAGCTAATTTGGATAAGGAATCCAATACAAGTGGTTTCACAGTCAAAATCTATTTGGGAATCAACAGGAATTGTCGAAACAAGTCAGCATCCAGAATCTACCAGGGTGCCTGTGACACCGTCTTTTGGTCCGTTGGAACTATGTATCGTGTTTGGGGCCCATTTAGGGGGGCACGTCTAGGGTAGGTGATGACCCTAAGACCTTTATAATCATACGCCACCACCGTCATTAGGTTTTGAGTTTACTTAGATTATTCTATCAAGAATAGTTCACTGTTCATCGGTTTGTGAGACCCCAACTCGTGAGATAATCATTTATCGCAATTTGGTTGCTTTCTTTGTCTGTCTGCTGTGTTCTTCATTGCGCAGGCAGGGATTAGCCCTTCTTGGTGAGGTCAACCTGGTCCTATGACTTGGTTGATAACCAGAGGAGCTGTTGGTGCTAAGATTGCAGGGTTCGATCTTTTGATCTGAAGCCAGATCGGTGTGTCATTCTCCGCCACAACGATAGTTACCAGTACCTGATGGAAGATCGGGATCCCCATCTCCAATAAGAATGACACACCGATCCGGCTTCAAATCAGTACAGAAAAAGGTCCTTGCAATCTTGGTACCTCTACCCCATAGGTATCACGAACCGCGTCGGTTGTACCGCCCACTGCTTGTATTGGTAAGAACTTTGTAAGAGCTTGGTAAGACGCTTCCAATTGATGTCAAAAGTGACCACCACTACACCACGTAGTCATTTGATAGGGATAATATTTTTGTATTGTCTTTGCTGTCTTCTACCAATGACAGGTTGTCATATCCATCGACTTTATAATGGTTATAGGTGCTGATGAGTACATGGAGTAGGAAATTGCCATCGACAACATATTTGCTACTCGCTTTATGTGTCCAAGGAGGAAGGTAAAAAATGTAGCTAGTGTTTTGCGACATTCTGCTTTAATCTTGGTGGAGTCTTTAGATCCTTCTGATAAACCTCAAACTTAGAATGATATGAAACTTCTTATATGAGAAACCTTTGTTAATCCACCTCCTGTTTTGATTTCATATGATGAGGTGCACCATTTGGAGGAAGAATCTATTGTTATTCCTCTTGCTATCACTAACCTTCTGTAGTATAATATCCATAAGCGAGAGGATGACATGGAAGAAAATGAGGAGCTCACAACCTCATATGCAAATTCAGAACCATCACTTCACAATGCACCTATTACTCCTGCTGAGAACATAGGTAATGCCCATGGTGCTACACTCACGGGAGGTGAAAATTGTCTTAATGTACTAAATTTTTCCACAAACCATTGCTATTATAGAGCAATTGTTAGTGGAACCCTCTCTTGATTTATCTTTGTCCCATGATAATTTGCTTGATGTTCCTTGTGATAAAGATGAATTAGTTGATGATGCTTCAGTTTTCCATGTTTTGGAACCAATTACTTATGCTGAACATAAACATTGCTTCCCATTGCTACCAAAAAAAGAAAAGAAATTATTGTATTCTTCAAATACTTTGGGTTATATTGAGTTTGATACTTTATATGCTCTTAGTAGTTTAGAAGAGAAACTTAAATGTGTTGAATTGCCATGGTTGTCTACTTGTACATATCATTTTATTGGAAAATATTATAAAGGAGAGTATATGGTGCTCGTGTCTATATTTGTTCAAATCTGAAATCTCCTAATATTGCGCAAAAGTATGATCAACCAAAGGATTCCAATTGCTATAATCTTGTCATGTCGAGTTTCCCTAGTTTTGTTATAAAGAAATATGTTAAATTTCAAGAAGGGGAGCAATGTTGGCTACTACCAACAACGTTTCCTTCAGCTAATCCCAAACCGAGGACGGTTTGTTGTCAAGAAGGGGAGGATGATGAGGACATGGCACCTTTGGATACGAACAATGATTATAAGGTGCGCTCGTTCCTACATTTGCACAGTGGCTTTGGTTATAATTCACTTGGTTCCACATGTACATGTCACTATTTGATTGTAGGTTCAAATGTGTTTCATAATGGAAGTTCATCAAAGTTGAACTTTGGTTCGTCGGCAGCCCGATAGTGCCTCATTGGGAAGGCCATAACTCATCCATCCAAAGTGCGATCGAGGTCAATGAGCACTTGATGGAAAGCTTGTTTAATAAGCTTTCAAATAGATCTGGTCCCATATCAATATCACATCGGCAAGGCCTCCAAATCACCAATATATTCTGTCGCTATTTCTGGCGGGAGCTACACTATCGTCATGGGCTTGTTAGACATCCTTGGGACCCAGGCCCAAGTTGAAGCATGCCCCAAGAAGATGGAGAACACCTAAGAGATGGCCTTGGACGTCCTCCTCCTTGGCCACCACCTTAGGAGGCCAGCAAGGACGTCCAAGCCAAGCCAGAGGCCTAGTCCAATCCGAGTTCGAGTCTGCCTCGGCCATCAGGACCAGTCTGTAATAAAATGGATGCCCAGGACGCATCCGAACTCCGTTTTCGATGATCCATATATGGATGGAAATATAATTTGATAGGAATCCAATCCAAGTGGTTTCACATCAAAATCTATTTAGAATCAACAGGAATCGTCGAAACAAGTCAGCGTCCAGAATCTACCAGGGTGCTGCGACACCGTCTTTTGGTCCGTTGGACTATGTATCGTGTTTGGGCCCATTAGGGGGCATGTCTAGGGTAGGCGATGACCCTAAGACCTTTATAATCATATGCCACTGCCATCATTAGGTTTTGGGTTTTTCTTAGATTATTCTGTCAAGAACAGTTTCACCATTCATCGGTTTATGAGACCCCAACTCGTGAGATTAATCATTCATCTACACTTTGGTTGCTTTCTTTCTTGTTCTTGCTTGTGTTCTTCATTGCGCAGGCAGAGATTAGCCTTCTTGGTGAGGTCAACCTAGTCCGTGACTTGGTTGATAACCAGAGGAGCTGTGGTGCTAAGATTGCAGGGTTCGATCTGAAGCCGGATCGATGTGTTCATTCTCCGCCACAACGATAGTTACCAGTACCTGACGAAAGATCGGGATCCCCGTCTCCATTACTAAACCCCCAGCGTCCGGTCATTTCCAGTAAGCTTCCAGAAACGATTTTCCCAACTGGACGCGTCCGGTCATGCTTGACCGAACATAGCCAGCGTCCAGTCACATGGTGTATTCCTCTGTGCTGCCACGTCAGTATGACTAGACATAGTCTTCTAGCGTCCGGTCGCTAAGTGTCGACGAAATATGGTCGGCAGCATACCTAGGGGTATACCCAAGGTAGTAGATTATCGGCAGATAGATGCGCAAGCAACAAACAAGATGGTAACGCAAGATAGACACGAGGTTTTATCCAGGTTCAGCCGCCGTAAAGGCATAATACCTACGTCCTGCGTCTGATTGTATTATTGTATGTCAATGAGAGATGTTTTTTAGAGGGGTCCCCTGCCCGCCTTATATAGTTGAGGGACAGGGTTATAGATCTGAAAACTAATCCTAGCCAGTTACAATTGCCATAGGTGGCTGGATAAGGATTCCTATTCTAACCGACCAGGATCTTGCTTGATCTCCAAATCTATCTTGACTCCTTGCGTGGGACTCCGAACAGGTTGGTCGGGCCACGCGTCGTCTTTTAGTGGACTAGACCCCCTAATCTAGGCTGGCCCAAGCCTAGCCGTAAGGGTATAGGGGTTAATACCCCCATAGCTAGTCCCCAAGCGCCATGTATTATGCTATGACACGCCGTTTGATCTCCTTCGACTAATGCGATCCGTCTTCATGTCATCTTCAACTGATTGAAACATTGACCAATCAAATGCGCCAGCATTCTGATTAGAACAAAGAGCAGTAGATCACGATTATAGCCAAAGATTCTGGTTGTCCGAAGAATGCATGGTGCTCTTAAAGAAAAAAGAAAAAGATTTCTTTCCTTATCAAGTGTGCCCACTTATATTTCTGATAAGAAATGTAAGTGACCCTTGGACAGTAGTAATCCTGACAATCAGTCAAAGCGTAGGGGTCGATTAAATAAACACATTCACCGCAAGGTGAAGTGTGCCCACTTAGTCCCCGAGCCTGGTAGTAGGTGATGCAGGCACGTGGTGCCAGGGTCTAAAAAGAATTTCCACTGAAGTTAAGAATCCAATCATCGTACAATCAATGCGAGATGCACCGGTAGGTGCATCATACCGATGTAGTCCCCGAGCTTGCTGGAAGGCAAAGTATAAGCCTTGTAGCAAGGTCCAAATAAATGCCTCTCAACTGTATGTGAGTACACATCACATGTAGCCGAGGAGAGCAGTCACCGAGCATTGTTCAGAACAGTCCCCGAGCATGGTAGTGGTCGGAGCAGTCCCCGAGCACGATAGTGGTCTGGACAGTCCTCGAGCATGGTAGTGGTCTGGGCAGTCCCCAAGCACGGTAGTGGTTTGGGCAGTCCCCGAGCACGATAGTGGTCTGGGCAGTCCCTAAGCACGACAGTGGTCTGGACCATCCCTGAGACATGCGATGAAGAAACGAATGCCACTTGTACTATTATTTGGTGTATTTATTTATCTTCTTACTCTGTCAAGTCCAATCTGACACGTCAGGTCAAAAAAGTAGATGGGTATAGCACGTCATACTGCCCTCCTGTCCTTTCAAGCAAACAGTCACTTGGCACCTGTATGGAGGTGCGTCAGTGTGGGCCCTCTCACACTAGCAACGAAGAGGCGCATACACTGATAATGAAGAGACGCATATATTGGCATAGATCTTGAGGTTGTGAAAACAACCATCTGCGGCACGTGCGCACGTCTCCCAAGAATCTCGGGTAGACGAAACGACGGAACTCTTGGTTATTTATAATATAGAATTGGTAAGTTACTTTTTACCGAACCCCATTACCATTCGCCGCCGCAGCCTTCTTCTTCCTCTTGCCAACCCTAATACCTCCAAAATCATCACCAATCACCCCTCTACCGTATCCACCTTCATCAGCAAGGGTGGATTCATGGCGAAGAGTGACGCCCAGAAGAAAGCCGGAGTCATGGCGAAGGAGTGGTGGAAGTCAAGAAGCAACAAGCAGACCATCGAAGACCTTGTCATCATGGGAGTACTCCACAACAAGGAACTCATAGGATGGCATGCGCTGGAGGGCGAGGGGTACCCCGATCCACAACCAGGTGAGATTATGGTTTTCGAAGATTTCTTCGAGCGGGGTTTTGGGGTTCCAGTGCACCCTTTCCTTCAGGGGCTCTGTTTGTATTACGACGTTGGGATTTGCAATCTACATCCGAACTCGATTCTTCTTATCTCCACCTTCATTCATCTTTGTGAAGCATATGGTGGCTTCTAGCCCCATTTTGACTTCTTTCGCCATCTTTTCTGTCTATGGAAGAAAGGAAGCGGTGGCTCGAAGATAGCCGGAGGTGTGTACCTCAATCTTCATGATGGGATGAA
Organism: Miscanthus floridulus; assembly: GCF_019320115.1. Taxonomy (NCBI): domain Eukaryota; kingdom Viridiplantae; phylum Streptophyta; class Magnoliopsida; order Poales; family Poaceae; genus Miscanthus; species Miscanthus floridulus. The sequence continues at coordinate 2,874 of NW_027096677.1, read as the reverse complement.
GGCCCAATACCTGCACTACCCTTGGAACATGTCGCTTGACGATTGGTACAAGAAGTGGTTCTACATCCGTGAAGAGTCGAACACAATCACGCTGTGCGACGTGGGGTTCATTCCAGAGAAGAAGACCAGCTGGTCGGAGAAACCTGAACACCTAGAATAGATCCCAGAACTACTTGGGATGATCCCGTGGAGGAAACTGGACGGTCCAAGCATGGTCGGGAACTTCATCAGCCGAAGGATCCAGCCCTGCCAGAGGAGGGTACATCCCAGCTATGAGTACCAAGGTAGCGCAGACCCAACGAGGACCTAGGAAAGAGGCGCTTGACAAGATCGAAGTCAAAGCCAGGATTAGAGAGCTGTTCAACTTAGCTAATCCAAATTATGTCAGATTGAGCGACATCGAGCATCGCTTTCAAGCTCGCCCGACCTCCCCCAAAGGTAAATCATTCTGCCTTGTACCCATAGTTTTATGTTGTAACAAAAACTTATTGTGTTACCTCCTTTGTGTTTCTTCAGATTAATGGTCATGATAAAGCAATAGTGTTCATGTCTCCACCCCCTGGTGTAGATTGGCCACAAGTTGCTGGCCCAACCGCCCAGACCAGCTGCCAGGGATCGAAAGACAGTCGACTAGGCCGTGCTCGGAGTTGGGGAGGAGGTAGTGGCCAGAGCTGCTAGTAAGCGGTCGGTGGCCAGCAAGCAGTCGTCAGGCGATCTTTACATTGTCAGACAATGAAATAGAGGATGCAGACATCTTTTCGACTTGTCCCTTGAAAGAGGAGGAGGCAACTGGAGTTGATGGAGCAAGGTGGCTCCTCCGTGCCAGTGGGACCCACATCGCCAACCACTACAGTGCGGAGGACAAGCGGTAAAGGGGTCGAGCATCAAGCCCTAGTGCTGGTGCTAGTCATAGAGGGAGACTAGGTGGCACCCACAGAGCATGTGGAGCAAGCACGGCCGAAGAGACGTGCCTTCGCCACATCATTCCACGCTTCCAAGCTATAAGTATTTGTAACCTAGATGTAAGCTTACAATTTATATTGAATACTGTTGTCTCCTAAACTTATCTTGGATATATTAGGTCGGCGTTCACCGAAAATCCTAACCAACTAGCCAGGAGCGGCGTGGCTCCACCAGCAATGTCAGAGAAAACTGCCCAGCAGCCGGCCATGGAGGAACCTATAGCAAAAAGTCCACCGGAGCCTCAGCAGACGAGCGACCAGACAATAGTCCTTGAGTAGGTGGTCGAGGGGAGAGCCAAGCCAAGTACAGGTGCTCTGAGCACTAACCCTACTAAGAGGGACACTTCAGCGCCAATGGTAACAGACCAAACCGAGGAGCAGCAGCCGGAGGTGGCACAGAGCATGTTTGCCGATGCTACGGCCCGTGGGAAGGCCATAGTGATCGCAGAAGCTGCAAACTCTGGACCAGCACCGCTACCTGAAGAAGAGGTCAAAGAGGACGAAGTAGAGGAGGTCCTGGGCCATCCCCAGGACAAACAACAACATGTATATGTGTCGCGCTGGCAGAACGACCAATGGGTTGTTCATGAGGAAATCCCAGAGGTCAAAGAGACCATGAAAGTTGAACGAGCGGCGAAACATCTAGTGACGGAAGTCCAGGTATGTTTTGCTTGACCACCTGATCCTGCTATCCAGTCAAACTATCTGACTTAGCTTTTTACATGCAGGACTTAATGAAGACCGCAAGGTACCGAAAGAAGTGCTTCGACCAGATTGAGGGGATCACAGCAAGCAATAAAGAACTGGCGAGGTGGAACACTTGCTCCACCAACTTGAAGCCACCAACCATGAGAGGATAGAGCAAGAGGCGTAGAACCAGAACCTGGTCGTCCAGCTCAGTAACAAAGAGTAGGAAAAAACAAGTAAGTTGTCACTTTATCACAACGAGTGCATGGCACGTGTTGTTGCATTATTGGTAGTCACAGCTATAGTGCAGGCTTAGAAGCTGAAGTAGTCTATCTCTAAGAGGAGAATAGCCATGTGGTCATAGAGTGTGGTCGCCTGAAGGAGGACAATAAGAAACTGGCGCACAACCAGTCGCAACTCTGGGACCACACAACCAAGATGAAGGAGGAACTAAAAAGTAAGTGTTCCAAACCACCTTGCTCACTTTTGTTGCCCTGCCTTATCTTGTTGCGGCATGATGTTTTAATGTCTTGTGCGGTTTGTAGTTTTAAAAGTCAATGCCAAGAAGCATCTGGAAGCCGTGATGAAAGATCATGATGGCTAGAAGGTGCGATGCCTAGAGATCACCAAGGATCAGGACACATGGAAAAACCGGTGCCTAGGAAGTGGCAACCGGCATTTTGCCGGTCCTCAACCTTATCGACCCAGCACTTATAGAGGAAAGTGCCAAGGACGCCATAGCTCAGGACTAGTCGATAGATGCCGAAAGGCATGGGGATGGTTCCAAGAGTTCGTGAAGGAGGTAGGTGAGTACACAGGCGCACATGTGCTAAGCATGGTACGTGCTCACTACCCCTTGATCGACCTCAAGTGCCTAGAGGCTGGATACCCGAAGGAGGTAGATCCAGACAAGGCTGAGGAGCTTCGGATGACCTAGCTAGACTTGTCGGCAAGAATAATTAGGCGACATTAACCTAGTGTGGAGGCGGGACAAGCACCTGTACAGGGTATGCCATCAACAAGTCAGCTGTAAACGCCATCAGTTTTGAGCCAACCTGGTGAAGCCTGCGGTCTCTGACCAGCCAAGGCATCGGTGGGGCCATCTTCTTCAGCTCGACCAGTACAAGAATCCTCGAGACTCGAGCACAATGTCAGGCCCAGCGAGCAGGTGCCGCATAACCCGACCAACCAATAGTATAGGCTATAGCTATAGAAGAAGATGTAG
>NW_027096676.1:0-60000 GCF_019320115.1 Miscanthus floridulus | reverse complement strand
AGACCTTCTAGGGGCCTCCTCATTTGGCACATTTTCTGTTTGAGGCTGTTGTTGCTCCCCCTCATGTGTGGCAATAGTTTCTATAGGATCCTGAGGAATAGGTTCCTCATCATCATTCATTGTTGCCACAGGCGGGATAACAACACGTGCTGGCACCACAGTGTCTTGTACTGTCGGTGCAGCAACAACAGGTAGTGAGAAAAATGGCTCATGAATTATCGGAGTGGGTGCATACACCCGCTTCTCTTCAAGGTCAATTTTTCGAGCTACCATGCTCCCCCTAATCATTTCATCCTCTAGGAAGACAGCGTGTCTCGTTTTCATAAACTTTGTATGTCTGTTAGGACAGTAGAAACGAAAACCTTTTGACTTTTCTGGGTAGCCAATGAAATGGCAACTCACTATTTTGGGATCTAGCTTTCCAATGTTTGGGTTAAAAACTTTAGCCTCAGCAGGGCTCTCCCACACACGCAAGTGGTTAAGTGAGGGTACTCTTCTTGTCCACAACTCATATGGTGTTTTGGGCATCGACTTACTTGGTACTCTATTGAGAATATGAATGACGGTTTATAACGCCTCCATCCACAGACTCATCGGTAAAGTGGAGTAACTTATCATACTACGCACCATATCCATCAGGGTATGGTTACGCCTTTCAGCTACTCCATTCTGCTGAGGTTCGCCCGGTGTTGAATACTGGGCAACTATACCATTCTCCTGTAAGAACCTTGCAAAAGGTCCAGGAACTTGTCCATATGGGGTATGCCGACCATAGTACTCCCCCCCCCCATGGTCAGACCTGACTATCTTAATCTTTAAATCATGCTGATTTTCAACTTCTGCTTTAAATATTTTGAATTTATCCAACGCTTCTGTTCTTTCTTTAATTGGATAAATATAGCCATAATGGGAGTAATCATCTGTGAATGTTATGAATGAATCAAAACCATCCACACTCTTTATAGGAAAAGGACCACAGATATCTGTGTGAATAATCTATAGAATTCCTGCGCTTCGTTTGGCATCTTTCTTAATTTTCTTTACATACTTTCCTTTTATGCAATCTCTACATTGTTCTAAATCTGAGAGCTCTAATGGAGGAAGAATATCATTCTTAACTAGTCTTTCTATTCTCCCCCTCGAAATATGGCCTAAACGACAGTGCCATAATTTCGACAACGCATCGTGAGCTCTCTTTCATTTTCTATTTGCATTGTTCGATGAGGATACATTCTCATTCACATCACATACGGAATTCACATTTTCACGAAGTGATAACAAATAAAGCTCGTCTTGTCGGAAGGCAAGACCAATACATCTATTATTAAACAATATCTAACATTTGCCATTTCCAAAATGACAATCATAACCATCATGGTCCAACTTTGATACACTAATCAAGTTTCTTTGCAAAGAAGGTACATAAAGAACATCTCTAAGAAAAAGTATGAAGCCATCAACAAGCTCTAGTGGAAGATCGCTAATGGCCTCAACATCTGCTTGTACTCTATTTGCGACTTTAATGAAACTTTCACTTCTTTGCAAAGTTCTCATCGAACGGAATCCCTGTAATGAATTAGCAACATGAATAGTTGCACCTGAATCAATCCACTAAGTAGATTTTCAAAACTTGACATACAAGGATTCATTTACGAACGTAATAATATTCTCACCTTTATTTTTCATAATCATCTTTAAGAAATCAGGACAATTCTTCTTATAATGTCCCGTCTTCTTACAGTAGAGACACTGGTCTTTATCCACTAGAAATTGCTTGTTCTGAGACTGTTGCATGGGACCCTTTGGAGATGACTTTTATTCTTTCCTCCTCCTGCACACACATGGCTATAAGCTTTTCTAAATCCCATTTTTCAGGCTGTATGTTGTAATTAACAACAAAGGTGTCAAATTCTTTGGGCAAAGAAGCAAAAATCAAATGAATAAGAAACTCATCCTTGAGTGCCAAATCCATTGGTTTAAGCTTAGATGCCAAATTGCTCATTCTCAGTATGTGCTCTCTAATGCCACTACCGCCACCAGAGTACCTTTCTGTGACCAGCTGCTTGATCAGCTGGGTTGCATATGTCTTTGAAGAGCCAGTGAACCGACTCTTTATTCTTTCTAGGTACTCTGTGACCGTGTCACAGTCTGGAATTGAGCCCACTATTGCAGGTTCAATTGTAGTCTTTATCACAGCCAAACATTTCTTATTGGCTGTGACCCACTTTCTATTTTCAAGGTCAAAAGACATCTTTACGGGAGCAAAGTCCCGCTCTCTGTTCTGCCATGCAGCATCAGTCTCATCTGTCTCTCTCACCGGTGCCACAGGTTCTTTGGGACACGGTGTGATGACTACCCAGTCCACCTCAGCCAATATGAAGGCCAAGTCGATCTTTTTCTTCCATTCAATGTAGTTATCCCCTTTTAGAGTGGGGATTTCTTTGATACAACTCATCAAGTTATATCCGTCTGAAAACACAATTCAAATAGTGTGAGAACACAAATAATAACAACAACAATTGCATGCCTTAGTTCAACGTTGGTCAAAATTAAAACATACAATTATTCTCTACACTAATTCTACATCACCGTTGGGCAGAAATAGAATTAATGCAAGACAAAAACATTATAATATTGCCATTAATCAACGTTGGTCAGAATAACAACAATATTATAATCAATTTAAAACATATCCATTTTCAAAATTAAATTCTCCTGTTGGTTCGAATTTAATAATGAAAATTACATCTTTAAATATGCAGTGGAAAACGTAAATATTCTCAATATTATTTTTCCAGAAACTTTATAGAACTTTACTTTTCCCTGAACAAAATTGTCGTTGGATCAAAATTGTGCAGAGTTAGACATTGTAATTCATCAAATATGTTTCAAAAGTTTCTGGAAAAAATAAAAACGAATTCAATTTTACCGTGTTCGGCCATTTCGGCCCATAGCAGCGCAAAACGGCCCAAAAACCGGCAAAACCGGCTCAGCCCATCACTGTACACGCGCGCAGGCCGCACCCAGGCCACAACCTGGGCCTGGGCCGGCAAAGCTCGCGCGTCCGCGCGCCCGCCTGGGCCGCGAGTTGGCCCAATTGAATCTCGGCCATCGATTCACATCCGACGGCCGAGCGCGCATCTAGCTCGTATAAAAAGCCGACGCCACGCGCGCCCGGGCAAAACCCTAATCATTTTCATTCACTCTCTCTCTCTCTTCGCCTCACTCCGCTCTCTCTTCTCACTTTCCTCAGCGCAGCCGCAGCAAACACCGAGTGACGAGCTTCGACGGCGAGAGAGAGCAGCGAGCCCCGGTGCCGTCGCCGGCCCCTCGCCGGCGTGCGCGCTCCCAACGGGTGAGCGCACCGCTGTCGAGCGGCCTAGCCGCGGCTCCCCTGTGGCCTGTTCCGGCGAGGAGTGCCCCCAGCCGGCCTTTCTCTTCCCCGCGCGCCGGCGTGACAGCAGTTCCGCGCAACGGCGAGGTAGGCCACCCCCTTCCCTTTCTTCCCCTTTCTTTTGATTCGTTTGTTCGGATTTCATCCGATTTTCCGGTTAGGGTTAGGGTTAGGGTTTGGGATGACCACTGTTGTCTTTTCCCGAATTGATTTCTTGACGGGTTTGAAGTTCGGTTTCCAGTTGAAACCATGTTATCATCTCTGTCCCAAAACCCGATCTAGGGTTTGGTTGTATCTTTTCTTTTCTTTTCCCGAACCCGATCTAGAGTTAGGGTTAGGTTTTCTTTCATCCTTTCTCAGATCCGAAGGGATCGAGGTTAGGGTTCAACCGAACCCTTTGTCGGCCGAAGCCCCTTTCTACATTCTAGATCCGCACTGGATTTCTATTTCTTAAGCCAGATCTATACCTAAACCGTGGCTCTGGTACCAATGTTAAAACATAGGATCGATCTAGAGTAGAACCGAGGGACTTCTAGGTAACCAGTTAATCTAGACAAGCCCTAGTACATCTAGACAGAGAGATGGAGACAGAGAGATAGAGAGATAGGTACCGAACCTGAGACCGCAGGGGTGGAAGATCCAGTGGGCTCCATCTGGTTCGTCGATGCAGGCTGCGCACGGGCAGCGATGGTCGAGGAAGAGTCGGTGAAGTCTGGCGACGCGGTGGAGTGCAGTGAGGCCGACGGTGATGACGGTGGCGTCTTTCCGTCGCTGGCTGCGCGCCCTTACTAGATCGGACTTAGGGTTTGTTGGTGGGGCGGATTGGCTCACGGTGAACCTCGTACCTTGAGCCACCGGCCCCCACCACTTTATATAGCGCAGTGCGACGGGGGCCCACCAACCATGTAGGGTTGGGCGCCCCCGATCAAGGCACGTGACCAAGGCCCAATAGGCCGTTGGGCTTATTGGCTGGGAGATCAATCTAACAGAGGTATCGCCGGAGCTCGGCCGCAAGTTGCGCGGCACACTGGCGGCGCACAAGGCAGCTCTTGTGGTGAGCGTCGAGAGGGATTGGATCGTCAACATCCGTTGGATCTCTAGGCATAGGGACGTGTCTTGGCGTTTGAGGCGCGGAGGCACCTGGCCTTGACAATGCTTCCAGAACTGGAGACTGGCATTGACGCAGAGATGCCACACATAGTGTTTGTTAATCGGTCACGGGTATTGGCCGATTCCTTTAGGAACATTATGCAGGCTACACCCCAGCAGCTGCATGCTGGCTTGTTCGTGGAGTTCGAGGATGTGGTGGCCACCGGACCTGGGGTGATGAGGGATGGTTTTGCTTGGCGTGCCACGCGCTTTTCAACCCGTGTGGCCTTCTTTTTCTTGGCATGCCCACAAGACAGAAGAAGGTTCTTCTTGAATCGAGGTGAGTCTTGCTCATCTATATATCATGTTGATCTGATCTGATAAATTGCATGCCACTTCAATTTCTGCAATTCTGACTAGGTTATTAGCATGCCATTCTGTCCATGTAAGCCCCCTCTATTCAACAGTAAAGCAAAAGAACCCTTCCCACTTACAAAATTATGTTAGAAACTCCCTCACTTATCCCATGCAGGTCATTATTTTCAAATCCAAAATCCCTTCTTGGAAAAATGGTGGAATCAAATATTTATGTTTTAGCAAAGTTTGCATTAGCTAAAGAAATCATCTTTCCTTTTTTTTCCTGAAAAAATGGTGGGATAATTTTTTTTCCATTTTTTGGAAAGTTTGGGCCTTACCTTTGTATATATAGGCGGAGAGGGTGGACTAGGTAGTACAACAGTTTGTCAAACTTTAATTTCACTGATCCATTGGTCCATACTTCTCCTAAGTGTAGTAATTTTAAAATGCTTAAATATTTTTAGCAAAAAGTTAAGTATTAGAAAATTTCTGATAAATTTAGGGCCCACTATTATTTAATCTGCTAAATTTTGCTCCTGTTACTTCTCTTTTGTTCCTTTTCTTACATATCCTTATACAGACACTCTATAAATTTACCTGGTTTTGATGAACTCTTATTGTACCATCACAATATATGTTTTTCCATTCCACGCATAGCTTTCCCTTTTTATATATGTTGCACAGCAGAGTGTTTTAGACATGTGTATAGATGAAATAAAATATCAGCTTGGGCTTCGTCAGCTCCTGTTGCAGTCTACTATTTGTCACGACATTTGGTTTTCTAGATGAAATAAAATATCCTGCTATAGTTTGCAAAAGTTGTTTCCTCGGTTGAAACCCCCACCACTTATTAGGAGTACAACTTTACTTCAGGCAATCTATTTGGATTTTGTTGTAATCTGGATCTAAGGTGCTACATTGAATACTTTGTTTCTACAATGGCATAGGCAGTTGTTTCAGCCTGCGCCATAGTCCCAGAAACATCGAATTTCCTCCACAAAAGGATTATTATTGTAGTCATGTTTTTAAGAAAAATTGGAGTACTTCAACTAAAGTGTTAATGTAGATATAACGTGCTGGTAAAAAAACTAATAAATTTATCTAGAAATAATTCTTTTTCCTGGAGTATTAATAAATTAACATTAATTATTTTTTATTGTCATTTTTGTATGACTCGTTAAGGAAACATATATGTTTTGTAATTTATAAATTTTCGAATTGATATCCTCATCACTCACTGTGTCTATGTGTATGTATACATGGGTGATGTCATTATCCGAGTTAGTATTTCCATATATTAGTAACAACTAGAGGGTAGTTATGTTGTATAAAGATACTTTAGGTTTGTTTCATAGTGGTAGAGATAGGCAGTTCAAACATGTATTAAGGGGGTTAATTTAGATACTTTTGATAATGACACAAGTGGGTAACGAAGATGTTGTCAAGAATACTTTAGGCTGATTTTTAGGGTTATTAATTTGGGGTCTTCCCTTTATCCTATTCTTTGTCCTTCAGCGCAACATCCCTTCAACCTACACCCACGGGCACATTTCTTTTCCTCTAAAACCTACAACATTTCCACTTGGGAACTGAATGTTTAATGTGAAGGAGGTCTGATTTGTGCCTTTTGTAAAATTCTATCGTGTGCAAGAAACATGCATGTGTGTGCATGTGTGTTTGCGCACGCGAGTGCGTGCGTGCGTGCGTGTGTGGGTGCGCGCATATTCGAGTGTGGTACGCATTTCAACTTTGTGGATGTTTGAGTGTGGTACACATATATTTGATTCATGTACTAATTTTTCCTACTTCCTTATTTATTGCAGCATCTGATCTAGATTCATTGCACATGAGGCACTTATTTTTCTCAGGAAGGATGATTGGATTGGCCCTGATGCACAAGATACATGTGGGAGTGTTCTTGGACCGGACACTATTCCTGCAACTAGCAGGGTGGGATATCACTGGATGATATCATAGACGCTGACCCATCGCTGCATGCTAGTTGCAAGAAAATCCTGGAAATGGACGTGGATCTTGTCAACTCAGATGCTTTAGGACTGACATTTTCTCGAGAAGTAGGGGTGTCAACGTCGAGAAAGTCTATCGAGTTATTCCCAGGAGGCAAGGATGTCGTAGTTACCAGCACGAACAGAAGCAACTACATCCACCTATTGATCCAAGATATGTTCGTGAAACACACAATAAATCAACTACACCATTTTTCTAATGGACTTCGTAGCATGCTCATCGGTCAGGCAGTGCCAAATATGTTTTTCGAGAGCTTAGATATCAAAGATTTTGATCAAATGATAGGCGGCAATAGTGGCGCCATAGATATAAGGGATTGGATTTCACACACAGAGTACAATGGATACAGTGCGAAAGATTGTCATATCAGATGGTTCTGGAAGGTATGTGTGTTCAATTGGTAGAACTTTCACATGTTTATGATTAATTAAAGTCCATGCAGTTTTTATTTGTTACATGGGTAAGAACAATCAACAATGGTACCTTTAACATTTTAGGCTGTGAGAAGGATGACGGTTCAACAACAACGGAGTCTACTATTCTTTTGGACTGCTGTGAAGTACTTGCCATTTGATGGTTTTTCAGGGATGGAATCCAAGCTGTTCATCCTCAGGCCATCCGTCTCTCCGGACCATCTTCCTACCTCAAGCACTTGCTTCTACCAGCTAAGGCTCCCTGCTTACACTACCTTCGACATGATGCAGAGCCGGCTACAAATGATTGTGCAGGACCATGTGAGCAGCGGCTTTGGTGAGCTCTAGCTTAGTTTTGTGTTCCTCTTACCTAATGTTAAGTCTTGTTGATCTATCCATGGAAATTAGTGATCCTCAATTGTGTTTGTTGAAACTGGCGGTTTCAAACAACGTGGGGTTTTTAGTGAACTTGTACACCTTTTTCTTTCTTATGCGCACGCAGAATCAACCTTACATGCCATACGTGACTGCTTTCATGCAAGAGGAATTTGGGAACAGGTTATTCCTTCTAATCTTTGGCCAATCTTATTTTCTCTAAATTGGAAAGAATGGTTGACCCGTAATCAATCGAATAATGGAGATAATTAGAAATCCGTTTTTGATTCGGGGGATCTATGGCAGCTGTCTACGATCGAAGGAATGATAAAACTTCTGTTCGAGGCCTCCGCCCGTCGGAGACCGCCCTTGGGCGGAGGCTCGGGATAGGAGCGACAGGGGGAAGAGCGGTGAGTAAGGGAATAGCAGGAAAGCTATGGCTTCATTAATTCATCCACCAACCAACTAGCATATGTTACAAGTGTTCCCTATTTATAGGGCTCACCTACCACATTCACAGAGTTTACAGTAGTATCCCTCAACTGCTACAGTACATTCTTGGGATATTCCTCTACTCGCCTTCCGTCTGGGGGGTAATCTTGCCATGCCGCCATCCGGTACTGGGCCTGCAAGATCAATTGGCCCATCAGGCCTCAAGACTCGGCGATGGGCTTTAGGGCCTCTGCCGTGGGTTTCCGCTTTGCCCGGCCTCAGGATCCGACGATGAGCCTTTAGGCCTCCGCCTCTGGGAGTGCCAAAGCCGTAGGCCTCTGGCATCCCAGGATCGTCGATCTCCTGCTTGGGTCTTTGCCCCGACGGGCGGAGACCATGCTGGAGCGCCCGCGCAGTCCACGAGCGCCCTCGTCCGGTTACCTGCACATACCCGAACAATGTAGGCATTTAATTAGTCTCCTCGCGGAGCGGCCTCCGCCCCATCGGCTGGAGACGCCTTCGAGCCGGCCGGGCGGAGACCGCGTCAGGGCCGTCGCCCGCAACCTGCAAGCCCGATCTAACCAACCGTTTTCTTTCCCGAGTTTGGAGGCGTGGGAGCACAACCTCTGTTTTGGTAACAGATCGGAGATGCCTTCGTAACCTGCTGACTGTCGGAGACGTGACTATGTGCAGGTCTCCGCCGCTCGCGGTGGCCATGTTACAACAGTTCCCCCCTTTTGAGACCGCGGTCCGCCTGAGCGCGCCGTGAGCTCAAAATGCCCTAAGCAAGGACGTTCGCGGGGGCAGAGACTGCGCATAGTCACGTCTCCGACCGATCTCCGCCGGTTCCCCCCTGGCCCGCTCTGGCGCGGCCGTTGGTCACGTCTCCGACTGATCTCCACCGGTTCCCCCCTAGCCTACTCTGGCGCGGCCGTTGGTCTTGTCAAAGTAGCCGTTCGGCTGCAAATATAGCCGTTGTGCATCTTGGGGTGACTGTTGTGCGGCGGCCGATTCTTCCGGAAGTGACCGTTGTGTGGCGGGGGCCGGACCGCCAGCCCGCTGCCTATATAAGGGTGCTATTGGTGGCGGGGTCCCCCCCTGCATCGCTCAGTCGCTTTCATTGCATTCGAGAAATCGCTCTCTGTTCTCTTCTCTTTCGCCTTTCGCTGCCCTCGCGCGTTCCGTCTCTCTGCTTGCTTCTCGCGCTTAGGTTGCTGTCGCGGTGGCTTTCCTTTCCGCCTCCGCCCAAACTCGCCGGCCCGTCATCTCCAGACCTTACCGCCACCTTCTCGACGTTAGGGCCGTCGGCTGGGGTGCGCGCTTTGAGGAGTGCATGCTTGCCTCTGCCTCCGCGTTGGAGTTTGAAAAACTAGTGGAGGAGGATTTGGGGAGTGTCTCTGCGTCTATCGGAGACCTGATCGCCGTGGACTCCGGAGACATGGCGATAAAGTCTTGGGACTTCGGCCCCTCCTCTATTACTGAGGAAGCAATCGCGGAGATGTTGAAGGAGTCCTGTTTTCCTTCTTCCAGGGTAAAAATCCCTCCACCGGGTCAGACTGTTTCGAAACCGGAGGAAGGATATGCGGTGGTCTTTCGGGACTTCTTCACCTACGGCCTCTGCCTTCCTTACATTCCCTTCCTTCGCCGGGTGTTGGAGACCTTCAATGTCCAGCTCCATCATCTGACTCCCACTGCTTTCCTGACGCTTAGCAAATTCTGCTGGGCGTGCGTCTCTTATGGTGCCGAGCCAGATGTGGACACCTTTTGCACGTACTATGAGCTGCAGAAGCAGCCGAAGAAGAAGAAGGAGGTGCGAGATGGCAAGGAGGTGGAGGTGACCTACCAGTATGGTAGTTGCACTTTTATATCTAAGAGGAACCAAGGCATGGACCACCTGGAGATCTCTTTTTGCCAGAAGGGTAAGTGGGACCACGGCTGGCTCGAGCAATGGTTCTACGTGAAGACCTACGGGGTCCGCAGCACAACTGAGGATGGCGAGGAGCTCTTGGAGTATCCATTGACTTCTCAGATGGAGGAGATGGCGCCACACACGCACGTGGATCCGCCGGAGGAGGTGTCTCCAACAAGGGAGGCTTGTGATCAGGCTTTTGCGGCAGCATGCCGCTACTCTGGTGGCCGCGATCTGGTGGAGGAGATCATGGCCTCCAACTACTGGCCCTTGGGCAAAAACAACCTAGCCTTTCGGCTGGAACAGGTCAAGGTTCCCATTTTCGGGCCGGAGGCCAGGATTCTGTTCCCCCGCTTTGGTCGGTCCTTGGGGGAGGGGGTGACGGAGGACGGTTTCGTCTTCGAAGTTGAGGAAGCCGCCATAGGGTTGGTTGGCAAGATTTCCGAGCATGAGTACACGTCTCGGATGGCCGTGGCAGGCACCATGCCGTGGCTTAATCGAGTTTTTGAGGAGGTCGGGATCGTCTACCAGGAGCGCGAGGTTCCTGCTGAGGTCCTAGCCTCGATTGAGAAGAAGAAGAAAAAGGCCTTTGTAAAGAATGTTACGGCGGAGGCCGAGTCTAAGAAGAGGAAGGGCGCCGTCGGGTCTCGGGCGCCTACGAAAAAGAAGAAGAAGAGCGGAGCTCCGTTGATCGCGCCGGCCTTGTCTTCTGCTGGCAGTGCGGGCGTTGCCTCCGCCGGCAGCGAAGATGTTGAGAGCTCGTCCGTCCCGTCAGCGGACATGCGAGTTGCGAGCGGAGGGGATCGTGGCTCTCCCATAGCTCTAGTGTACCCGACGAGCGGAGCTGTGAGCGGTGTCGAGCGTCCGGAGACCGGCGTTGCTCCGACGCGCTCCTCGCATGGTGCTACGAGCGTCGGCGAACAGCCGGAAGATAGCGCCGTCGAGCCTATGCCCGACATTCTTGGCGGGCTGTGCTCAAGCTCTGAAGAGGACATGGAGGCCATTCCGTGGCATGTTCCTTCATCCCCTGCCGTTGTCGCGCCTTCGCCCGTGCCTACGGCCGACGTCGGGCGGTTGGAGGCCGCGCTTGCTGAGGAGGCCCGGGCGGCTCGGCCTTCTTCGAGTCCTCCGCCCGCTGGGCCGCTGGCTGAGGAAGTCCGGCCCTTTGGGCCTTCGCCACACGATATGGCGGAGACTTCTGCTCAGAGGTTTATGAGTAAGTCTGTTCGGTGCGCATCTTTGTGTTTATTGTCTTCGCCCCGTTCATTCCTTTGCGTATTAAGCCAAGTGCTAATACTGTGTATATGTTGCTTTGCAGGTGATGTCATGGCTGGACTTCTCACCCCGGAGGAGCGAGCAGCCGCTGCGGGCGCTAGGTTCGGTCCGGGTCAACCGGGGCTGACGACGCCGGGTCCGAGTGAGTATAAATTTTTTTATTTTGATCATTATCTGGCCTGTTTCTGATCTACCCTTTGACTTGAGCTGTTGTTGTTGTTGTTTTTACGTAGGCTCCTCCGACACTTCTATCTCAGGTTGGGAGGAGTGTTATCTTGCCGTTCTTGGAGACGTCGGAGGTGGTCTTCGGCTGTTGGTGCGTTTAACGTGAGATTTGCTTTTCTCACCTTATCGTTTTGTGTTTGTTTGTTCTTGTTTGAACAGATCGCTTTAAACAGCGTCTGAGGGATATGGATTTCTTTCAGCTTCTCCGCGTTCACCTGGAACACCAGAGCCTGGTGCGTCTCCGGCGGTTTTGCCCCTTTCCTTCTTTTATTATTTTTTTTGTATGCTCGCTTCTAGACTTGTTCTTGATTTCGTTGCTGATCGCTTTGGTTTTTTTTTTGTTTTTTTTTCTAGTCGCAGGGGTGTCACACGGGTGTTGTTCTGGAAGAGCGCTGTACCCACGAGGTCTCTGACCGGGACATCACGATTGAAGCGCTCAAGGCGGAAATCGAGCGCCTAGAAGGTGAAAAAGGGGGGCTGTCAGACTCTCTTATGGCTCTCCGCCTGTCTCTGACGGAGAAGGAGCGAGAAAAGGATGGCTTGAGGGCCGATCTCGCCAAGGCCCAGGAAGTGGAGGTTTTGTCCGTCGAGCGGGCCCGTAGGGCGAATGAGGTGACCAAGGGTCTCCGACAAGAGCTTGCCTCCGAGAAGGAATCCGCAGCAGCGGTGAGGGAGCAGCTATCTCTGACAACGAGGCGTTTGGACTCGGTCAAAGGAGTCCTTGCTGCAACCATTGGCCACTACCGGGCCACCGTCGCCAAGCTTGGAGGCGAAACCTCTGCCCCTCCGGAGGAAGACAGCGCATACGCCCTCGCCTCCTGGCTAAAGCGTCACCTCGCGAAGCTCCCCGGTCTGATTAATGGTTGAACGGACTACGGGGCGCTAGCGGGAGTGGCGAACTATGCCAAACTCTTGGCACGTGGTGGGTGTACGCATACCGAGAGTATTCTAGAGGGGGCACTGCCTGGGCCAGAGGAGCTCAGTGAGACCTCTCTTGGTTTGCGAAAAACCTTGAGAAATTTCATTGGGCACTTTTGGGCTCCATTTGGGAGATCTGCTGCCCAGAAACTAGCGGAGGACAAGAGGGCGAAGGTATTTGTAGTCTTTGTAGCCCCCTCTTTTTTTGTTTTTTTACGATGCTGTGAAAGCTTTCGTTGCTTTCGCCCCTGACATTCTAGCCTATGCTGTAGGATGCGCAGAAGGGTCTCGCGGGCAGGCCTCCGTCGGTTCCGCGCTCAGCGACTGCGGTTGGTGCCTCCACCGCTGGTGGCGCTCCGGGGGGATCTACGATCGGCGGTGGCAGTGGTCGGAGGCCACAGGCACCGTGCCCGCCCACAACTGATGTGAGCTCCGCTCCAGGGACTTCCGCTGCGGCTGATGCGCCGGAGGTCTAGACTCTTTGTAGCATTTAGTTGTTCTAGCGTGTATTTTGCAGTCCAGCTGGACTTTTGTGAATAAAGTCTATTTTGTTCTGAATGGTTTTGTGGAAAATTTTAACCTTGCGCAGGTTCCGAATTGGGAGCCTGCGCAAGATGTTGCGCCTTTGACTCTCTTCAACGATGGTATTTACGTGAGCGGAGAGCTTTGGGAGTATTGGCGTTCGGCCTTTCCCCGCAGCGTTGCACGTGACTTGTTTGAGTCAGTTAGGTTTGACATAGACGACGAGCGCGCTGGGTTCACTCGCGCGCTCGCTTGGCGCGGACCTCCGCCACAATAGTTAGGATTTTATTTCAAGTTGGTGCCCTGTAAGAATGTTTCTCGACGCTTTATGGAATACAAGACAGGTTCACTTTCTTGATTGTTTGTGCGGTGGCTTGAGCCCGTCGTGGTAGTCTACATATCTCGTCTAGTCCCGAGCTCGCACACCGTTGTCCTTTGCTTAGGCGAGCGAGCGCGATATAGAGGTGGTGGCCAGGACCTTCGCCCCATTTTTTTCTCATTCTCTGTGCTTGCTTGATGGCCGGGGTAGAAGTCTCCGTAGTTTCTCGACCGGCGGAGGCGTACTTGAAGTCCGCCTGGCGAGGCTTGCTGAATTGTTGTTTGATCCGGCTGGAGGTTTGGCGCAGCTTGTGCAGACGGCGAAGACTTTTGATGTTTCTTTAGCTGGGTGTTTTAGCTGTCTGGAGGCATGGGTCTCCGATGCTGCGCTCCCGTGGGACATGGTTGATCTTTGGAGATGGCAGGTTAGGTCTTCGGCAATAGGGGGATGTTACGAGTTTTCATATGATATGCCCCTGCTCCCGTAGGCCTTTGATGTTCATCACCGTGCCGTAGGCCCTATCTCATTTCCCACTGCCTCCGACTGTCTACTGTTGCCTCCGATTTTACGAGTTTTCGTACAATATCTACAGCCGACTTGGATGTCTAAGGAGACCCCTGCCTCCATGGCTATCGCTATAGCTTTTGCCTATGCTACGCCTTGCTCCCCCCTTGCGCCCCTGCGCCTTGTGCTGACTAAGTTTCTTAAGGGCATGGGGGGAGTCCGTTTTTATAGTGGGGTGGTGGCTTTTGAGCGTTAACATTTTTGTACGTTGTTAGTTGGAACGTATCTTGGCTTTAATGGCCTGTATCTTACCTAAATTATTCATTCCCCTTGAGATCTTTTTGAAGTAAAGAGCCCTGGCGCCGTATTGGTGGCAGTGTTTTGTCAGGCACTTTCTGTTTTTCCTATTTCGGATGGCGGAGACCTTTTTCCTGGTTCTAGCGCCACAAATTTGTTGCCCCTACTGCTAGGGTTTTTTTTTGCTGAGGTCGGAGGCCTGTTTAGTCGAGGTTGTTTTTTCCTTGGCGCCTGAACTTGTTCAGGTCTTCTTCGAGGGTCGGAGGCCTGTTCGGCCAGAAATTTTTGACTTGATGCCTGACTTTGGTCAGGTCTTTGTGAAGGCCTTTTTGGCCAAAGATTTTTGCCTTGATGTCTGACTTTGGTCAGGTCTTTGTCAAGGCTCAGAGGCCTATTTGGCCAAAGATTTTTGCCTTGGTGCCTGACTTTGGTCAGGTCTTTGTCAAGGGTCGGAGGCCTTTTTGGCCATAGAGGTCGTTTCAAATTGCCCTTGCCTATGGCTGGCGCTTTGAAAGGACCTGTAGTTTTTGTTTACCGAATATTGCGGCGCCAGAGCTGGCCGCTTTCGGTTTTGGGTTTTTTGGGGCGTTCTTTTGGGGAATTACCTCTTTATACTTGTAGAGGATTTTTACATTGAGCCTGCCTCGTTAAAAACCTCACCTCCTCCACCTAGAGTCCAATGGAGCAGTGGAAAGAGCAAACAGAATAGTGTTTTCAGCAATATCAAAAACACTGCTGGGCCTACGTAAAGGAAAATGGATAGACAAATTACCTAGAGTTGTTTGGTCACACAATACATCTGTCTCAAGAACAACAGGATTCACACCATTCAAACTGCTTTATGGAGAAGAGGCCATGATGCCAGAAGAAATAAAGCATGAAAGCCTCCGCACAACGAGTCAGCTGATGTTGCAAGATGAAGAATATGCAAAAGAAACAATAGAAGCCACAAGACTGGAAGCAGTCGATACTTCTTGGTTTGGGACTGATATTTTGCAATGTTATCGACTGCTTCCAGTCTTATGGCTTCTATTGTTTCTTTTGCATGTTCTTCAACTTGCAACATCAGCTGACTCGTTGTGTGGAGGCTTTCGTGCTTTATTTCTTCTGGCATCATGGCCTCTTCTCCATAAAGCAGTTTGAATGGTGTGAATCCTGTTGTTCTTGAGACGGATGTATTGTGTGACCAAACAACTCTAGGTAATTCGTCTATCCATTTTCCTTTGCGTAGGCCCAGCAGTGTTTTTGATATTGCTGAAAACACTATTCTGTTTACTCTTTCCACTGCTCCATTGGACTCTGGGTGGTATACCGAGGCAAAGGCTAATTTTGTTCCTATGCTTTTGCAGAATTCTTTGAAGTTCTCTGAATCGAATTGTTTTCCATTGTCTACTGTCAAAATCCTCGGTACACTGAATCTGCAAATGATGTTCTGCCAGAAGAATTTTCTGATAGTTTCTGAGGTTATCTTCGCCAGTGGCTTTGCCTCTATCCATCTTGTGAAATATTCCACTGCTACTACTGCAAATCTGTTTCCTCCTTGGGATGGCGATAATGGGCCGACCAGGTCCATACCCCATCTTTGCAGCGGCCATGTCAGAGGTAAAAGCTGGGTCTCCGACGATGGTTTTGACTGTCCTGGAGAGAATGTTTGGCATGCTTTGCATGTTCTGACTGTCTGCTCTACGTCTTGTATGTGTGTTGGCCAATAAAAGCCTTGCCTTATTGCCTTTGCTAATAAAGCTCTAGAGCCAATGTGCGAACCGCAAATTCATGAGTGTATTTCTTGAAGTAATTCTATGCCTTCGCTCTACGATATGCATTTGAGGAGAGGCTAGACTACTCCTTTCTTGTACAGTACACCATCTATGATTGTGTAATTTCTTGCCCTGGCCTGTATTCTTGCTGCTTTTGCTTCATCTTCTTCGGTGGTTTTGCCTTCTAGGAATTCTGTTATCGCCTTTCTCCAATCTTCATTTTGCAGGTGTAGTATGTGCTTTAGTGCCTTAGATGTCTCCGTGGTTGCTGGAGGCTTCAAGATCTGGTAAAAAGTGTTTGGTGGCAGTGGCAGGTTGTTTGTCGTAGCCTTTGCCAATTCATCTGCTTCTGCATTTTTTGATCTTGGGATGTGCTTCAGGGTGAAACCCTCAAATCTCCGCTCCAAATTTCTGACGACGGATAGGTATTTGATGAGTTCTGGCTCTTTTGCTGTGTATTCTTTCTCTACTTGGCCAGTGACCACTTGAGAATCTATTTTGACTGTCAATGTTTTTGCCCCTAGGGCCTTTGCTTTACTGAGCGCTAGGATTAGGCCTTCATATTCTGCTATGTTGTTTATTGATTTTAACTCTAGCCTTGCTGCGTATTTCAGTCTGACGCTGGAGGGTGCCATTAGGACGGCGGAGGCTCCTGCTCCGGCTTGGCCCCAGGCTCCATCCGTGAATGCTATCCAGCCTTGAGTTGTTGGTTGTACCTTGGTCTCTGTCGGAGGTGTCCAATCTGCTATAAAATCAGCTAATGCTTGTGATTTGATTGTTGTTCTGGGGACATACGAGATACCAAATTGTGATAGCTCTATAGCCCATTTGCCTATTCTACTGGAGGCTTCTTTGTTTCTGAGCAAGTCTTGTAGTGGCAGCGATGTTGGAACTGAGATTTCATGGGCTTGGAAATAATGCTTTAGTTTTCTTGATGCCATCAGCACTGCGTAGGCAACTTTCTCTACCTCTGTGTAGTTTAGCTTGGCTCCGGACAGTGCTTCTAAAATGAAATAAACTAGTTTTTGAGTTTTGCTAGATTCTTTTTCCAGCTCGTGAACTAAGACTGCGCTGACTGCGTGGTCGGAGACCGCCACATACAGCAATAGGTGGCTGTCCAATTCTAGGACGGAGACCATCAGTGAGTTTGCCAGATACTCTTTGAGGTTATGAAATGCCTCCAACTGCTTGGACCCCCACTCGAAGTTGCCTCCGCCCCTCAGGGCTTGGAAGAAGGGTAAGCTGCATTCTGCTGATTTTGAGATGAATCTGTTGAGCGCTGCTATTCTTCCCGTCAGCTTTTGCACTTCTTTCTTGTTTTTGGGCTCTGCCATTGTCATTATTGCTCTGGTTTTGTTCGGGTTCGCTTTGATGCCTTCGATGCTTATGATATAGCCTAGCATCTTCCCTTTTGTGACTCCAAATATACATTTCTCTGGGTTGAGGCAGAGGCTAGCTGTCCTGAGGTTGGCGAAGGTCTCCTATAAGTCGAAGACATGATCATTCTTGTTCTTGCTCATGACCACTATGTTGTTGACGTAGGCTATGATGTTTCTATCTAGTTGTGAACCCAAAACTTCCTTTGTCATTCTAGCAAAGGTTGCTCCGCATTTTTTAGGCCCTCTGGCATTCTGGTGTAGCAATATGTCCCGAATGGAGTGGTGAAACTTGTCTTGTCTTCGTCTTCTCTTTTCATCCAGATTTGGTGATACCTAGAGAAATAGTCGAGGAGAGAGAACCTCTGGCATCTGGCTGTCTTGTCGATGGAGGCATCTATTCTTGGCAATGGGAAAGGGTCTTTTTTGCAAGCTTTATTCAGATCTTTGAAATCTATTCACATTCTCATTTTGCCATTTTTCTTTGGTACTAGTACTACGTTTGCAAGCCATTCTGAATACTTGACTTCCCTGATCACTTTTGCATCTAGCAATCTTTGCACCTCCGCCTTTACTGCCAGGATTCTGTCCTCCGACATTTTTCTCTATTTCTGCTTTTTTGGTCTCATGTTTTCATTGATATCCAGTTCATGCTGTATGATGTCCCTGCTAACTCCTTGGAGGTCAGAGGCTGACTAGGCAAAGATATCCTTGTTTTTTACTAGAGTTTCCATGAGCTCTTCCTCTTCTGCCTTGCTCAATTGTGAGCTGATTGTTACTTTTCTGTCTGGTAACTCTTTTTCTAGAGGGATCAGCTTTGTCTCTTCTTGACCTACCATATCTGTTTCTCCTCTAGACATATCCAGAGGCTCTAGTTCTTTATCTGCCGACTCGACTGCATTGATGTTTCTTTGGGCTCTGTAGATAGCTTTCTCTATGTTTCTTGCTTCTTTCTGGCTGCCTCGGACTATGATAATACTATGGAGTGCTGGTATTTTCATGCACAGGTAAGCCATATGCAGGGCTACGTTGAATTTGGTTGTGAATCCTCTGCCCAAGATGGCATTGTATGGGTAATACAGATCGACGACGTTGAAGGTTATGTACTCAATTCTGGCGTTGGCTTGGGTTCCGAACGACACTGGGAGTGAGATTTTTCCTAATGCTTGTATCTGCTTGCCTCCGAATCCTATTAAAGGGGATTCAGAGTAGTTGATTTCTGCTGAGCTTCATTTGGTCGAAGGTATTTGCGAAGATGATATCTGCTGAACTGCCAGTGTCGACCAGTATTCTGCTTATCTCCCATGCTGCTATGTTGGTCTTGATCACCATTGCGTCTGTGTGAGGGTAGCTCTCTAGCTGCAGATCTTCTTCTGTGAAGGTGATTGGGACTCTGGACCAATCTATGTGTTTTGCCGGGCCTTGGACTGCTACATTGTTCACCAGGCAGAGGTGGTCCTTTTTCTGCTTTTTCGTTTGAAACTCCATTGATGATCCTCCGGCAATTGGCAATATCATGCCTATTGTTGGCAGTGCTCCATGGGGGTTGAGTTGGTTTTCTAGGTTTGGCTCGTTTTTTGGTGTTGGGGGTTGGTTGTGAGGTGGTGGCGGAGGCAGTTGCTGCATGTGGTGTTGTGGCTGCGGAGGCTCGAACCTTATTCGGTTTTGTTCCGGTGGGTTTGTTTCGAGGTAGGTTATATGGGGAGATTTTGGGTTTATATAGGTCAGGCTTGCCTTCGACCTGTAGTTTCTCGCCGAAGGCTGCTGCGAAGGCGATGACCGCCATGCTGGTAGGAAGTTTGGGTAATAGGCAGAGGCCGGTGTGGAGGGATGTATTTGGGTTGCGTTTAGCGCTGGGTACATTGGGCAGTACTGCTGGTGGCCAGTTGTGTAGGTGGTGTTGACCTCTCTTGCGCTCTGCTGTGTCGGAGGTTGGGCAGTCTGCTTGTTCTTCATCCTTTTCTGTGTTTCTTTTATCTCCGGACAATCTTTGGTGCTGTGCCCTACGTTTTCGCCGTGAAAAACGCAATATGGCCTGCGTTGTTTCTGGCTTTGGTTTCTGTTCCAGTTTTTGCCTTGGTAACCTTGTCGACCTTGGTTCCTTGTCTGGGTCTCTGGCCATGTTGGCGCTGCCTGTTGCCTTTGCTCGGGGTGAGGTGGACCCTCGATGCTGAGCACTTGCCCCTGGCCTGGCTTCTGATTTGATACATTCTGGTTCGTATAGGTTTTCTAGGAATTTTTCCTGCTGTTTTGTTGTCTATTTTGACCTTGCTCCTCCAGCCTTTTGCGGAGGTCATTGTCTGATCTGTAGTACTTTTCGAACTCGTCATACAACTGCTGTATGGAAGTTAGTTTCTTTCTTGCTAGGTGTGCTGCGAACGGCCCGATTCGGAGGCCTTTGATCGCTGCTTCAATGGCGATCTCGTCTGGGACATCTGGTGCCTTCGCCTTTAGTTGCACGAACTTTTGGAAGTAGTCGTGTAGTGTCTCTCCCTGCATTTGCTTGCACTAGAACAGATCTGTGGAAGTCAGCGACCGTGCTCCTAGCCCGTTGAAGTTTGCCAATATCTTGCCCCGGAGGTTCTCCCAAGAATAGACTGTGATTGGTTTGAGCATAGAATACCAAGCCAGCGCGTTGCCTTCGGCTGCGATGACAAATGACTTTGCTAGGATGGCGTCGTCTCCGCCGGCGGAGGCGACTGCTGCCTCATAACTCATAATGAACTGATGGGGGTCTGTCTTTCCATTGAACTTTGGTAGTGTGATTGGCTTGTACGCTGTTGGCCATGGTGGCTGTTGTATGCCTTCAGATAGTGGGGACTTGGGATCGATAGGCCTCCGCATCACCTGAGATGGCATCATCGGATGGCTGATCACTGGCGTAGGGCCTTGAAGCATGGTTGCAGTTGGTGTTGCTGCGGAGGCTGGGATTGCGGAGGTTGATGCTGGTACTGCATGCTGCATACTTAGCATCTCAGCATGTAGGACTGCCAATTGCTGCCTTATTTCTGCTGCTTGTGCTGACACCTAAATAGCTTGATGATTAGCTATGAATGCTGCTGCCATTCTATCCCTCTCTTGTTGTGCTCTTTGCAACTGTGCTTGCAGCTGTTGCAGTTCTTGCTCGGGTGTTGTGGCTGAGTTTGGTTGGGCCTTCGGATCTTGAATCTCTGGATCTTGGGGTTTCGGAGGTTGACCCTGGGCATCTGCTCTGGTGTCATCCTCCGCTGGCGAGGTTGCGTAGGTGCTACGAATGTTGCGCCTAGGCCTTCCTCGCTGACCCGTGGTCACTGCTGCTCTGGTGGTGGTCTTTCTTTTCCCTGCCATCGTTGGTTTGCCTTGGCCAAACCATGGTGGGCGCCAATGTTGAAACTGGCGGTTTCAAACAACGTGGGGGAGACCGAGGCCTCCGCCCGTCGGAGACCGCCCTTGGGCGGAGGCTCAGGATAGGAGCGACAGGGGGAAGAGCGGTGAGTAAGGGAATAGCAGGAAAGCTATGGCTTCATTAATTCATCCACCAACCAACTAGCATATGTTACAAGTGTTCCCTATTTATAGGGCTCACCTACCACATTCACAGAGTTTACAGTAGTATCCCTCAACTGCTACAGTACATTCTTGGGATATTCCTCTACTCGCCTTCCGTCTGGGGGGTAATCTTGCCATGCCGCCATCCGGTACTGGGCCTGCATGATCAATTGGCCCATCAGGCCTCAAGACTCGGCGATGGGCTTTAGGGCCTCTGCCGTGGGTTTCCGCTTTGCCCGGCCTCAGGATCCGACGATGAGCCTTTAGGCCTCCGCCTCTGGGAGTGCCAAAGCCGTAGGCCTCTGGCATCCCAGGATCGCCGATCTCCCGCTTGGGTCTTTGCCCCGACGGGCGGAGACCATGCTGGAGCGCCCGCGCAGTCCACGAGCGCCCTCGTCCGGTTACCTGCACATACCCGAACAATGTAGGCATTTAATTAGTCTCCTCGCGGAGCGGCCTCTGCCCCATCGGCCGGAGACGCCTTCGAGCCGGCCGGGCGGAGACCGCGTCAGGGCCGTCGCCCGCAACCTGCAAGCCCGATCTAACCAACCGTTCTCTTTCTCGGGTTTGGAGGCGTGGGAGCACAACCTCCGTTTTGGTAACAGGTCGGAGATGCCTTCGTAACCTGCTGACTGTCAGAGACGTGACTATGTGCAGGTCTTCGCCGCTCGCGGTGGCCATGTTACAACAGTGTTGTATACCATTAGATGTCGTAAGTCCAACCAAGATGGAAATACCAATGTGTTACTAGGTTTTTGGTGTGTGTGTGTGTGTACCATGCTAACTCAGTGACTCACCCAATTGTAGCATGTTGGTGGGCACCTGAAAGTATAGTTGTTAGAAAATATTAAGTTAGATTCTTATCCTAGTTTTATGCTAATTGTCTGGTGTGCATCAATATGTTTGTTTGATGTCAAGATCTTTACAACTATAGGAGAATAGCTAAATTTCGTGAGCCAATTTTTCATCTACCACAATCACCTATTGTTCTTCATCTAGATCTAAAACCAACCGTCAGCCTTAATGTAACATAACATAGAACTTCCAATAGGATAGGAATATTTCTCCTGGTTTGAAATTTAAATGTGTGTGTTGTTGTTGTTGTTGTTGTTGTTATTGTTGTTGTTGTTGTTGTTGTTGTTGTTGTTGTTGTTGTTGTTGTTGTTGTTGTTGTTGTTGTGTGTGTGTGTGACACATTATTCTATGAACATTTTTGTTCATTTATGGTTGCATCTTTCACATGTCGATTTTCATCCTTCACACAACGCTCTCAGAAACTTGCCCACGGCGGCTGACACCCTCCTCGATGCTAGAGTCCAGGCTGGAGTGTGTTGACGAGTGCATGGAGAGGTTTGAGTTAGCCCTAGTGCAGTTCCAATGGGCCACATCATCGAGGGAGCCACTACAGCCACCCAAGTGGCATGAACCATGGTTGCACGCCGTCTGGACTGTGCTCATTCGAGCTGGAGCTATGGTCGGAACTAGTAGTAGTAGAGGTATCGCTAGAGCTCGGTCGCAGGTTGCGCGGCGCACAAGGCGGCTATCACTGCTCTTGTGGTGAGTGTCGACAGGGATTGGATTGTCAACATCCGTTGGATCTCCAGGCATAGGGACATCTTGGCGTTTGAGGCGCGGAGGCACTGGCCTTGACAATGCTTCCAGAATTAGATAGTGGCATTGACACAATGATTCAGATGGGTATAGCCCTGGATTGATTCGAGGGGTCGGTCAGGGGGGTCATTCACACTACTCCGTCGTTCTTGGAGACTTGGCATACCTCTTGTACTCTAGATTTACAATTTTGATATAAATTTCTTATTCATCCGACTTCATATGAAAAAAATTACAAATTATTTTTTATGTAACTATTTATAGAAGCTAATATCTTAAGAGTGTCGCCTATGTTAATCGATTTATAGAGGCGGATCCTTGGAATGTTACCTCTGTTAATAGCCTTTTTTAGAGACCGTCTTTATTAATCGATTAACAGAGTTTTTCTTGAGACCTGATGCGGTCTCTAAAAAAGTAAAAATATCTGCCTCTGCTGATCAGAGAGCCTTTCTTTAGTAGTGTGCTCTTCCCTTTAGGAGACAAGGAAGTCAGTCCTATATCTTGCATCCGTCTCACGTGTTGCAATCTTACAAGCACTGTGCTGAGAGTAAAAGCCTAAAAGATGTCAAGTACGGGCGATTGGCATCATCGTTGTGTTGTGATCATACAATGCAATCTGTTATATTCAATGCGGATAGTGTTTCGAGTTTCGACTTGGTGGAGGCTTACTATCAGTGCTAATGAATCCAAACAATCGCTTACACACGGGGTAGCTGTGCTCTCAGTGGAGCAGCTCAGTCAGCTCGAGAGGCCAGAGACCAGCCGACCAGGCTGTTACTACTCTGCGCTAGGCAGTAAGCCAGTAACAGTAACAGCAACCACGACTGGAATCCACGCGTGAGGCTTGACAATTCACAGAGCATATATATGCATGTTCAGCTCAGAATGAGGACCTATACAGAGCAATGGCGTGCATGAACCATGAAATGTGGTATCCATCAATTAGCAATGTACTGTATGATATATCCACACACCATGCTCACTAGAGATAGTACGACCTTTCTACTGACAAATTTGTACATGTGGACACGATTAGGCGGCCACATACCAAAATAGCTGAGAAAAAAGTGCATGGTAGCACCGTATCGCTGGTCAAAGCTTGCTCGAATCCAAGCTTCGGTCGTGTACTATAGAGTCTCATGTGTCTGCTCAGATCAGCAGAGCTGCGGAAACCATCACAAGTAGCATACCAGTACTTACAGTAGCCGTCTGATGAGCATCAGAAGGAGGAGCGCCGCCAGGCGTTGCGGTGGCGCCCCCTGAGGGGCCAACATCAGGCACATTTCTTGGCGCAGCAAGAGGAAGAGGCGGCTCCTCCACGCTTGAAGAATTCAGTGTCGGCATTGGTGCCACAGATGGCGGCTGGGTTTGGAAGGATCGGAGCTTCTGTACAAGGGCGCCAACCTCAAAAGGCCGCATGTAGGTGGGCATATCCTTTCCCAGAACTGTACAAGTGTTTTCTGCCAATGCAAGAGTAGGTGTCAGAACATGGAGCATAAATACTGCAACTGCATACGAGCTAGTGATTAGTGAACTATATATGCACATGACGTGGCAAATGAGACTTACTTTTGTATCTTCTGACTGTCTTCGGGAAATCAGTTATGATGCCAGATAGATTAAATGACTGAACATAGTAATTGATTTCCATAGTTGCATCTCCAAAGAAATCCAACGGGTGTGCTACAAACTCATTCCGGAACACCTGTGCATACACGGCTAGCCCCGCTGACTGCAGATCTTGCACAAGTCTGTTCTGTCTTATGATAAAATCATAACTTAGAGTGAAAACAGATATCCTGTCAACAACTACAGCATGAGCAAACTTCTTAATGTCTTTCAATGAGGAATTAGAAGCGTCCCCGATGCCTGAAGGGAGAGTGTAAACAAGCTTGATTTTTGTTTTCTGCTGCTTCAATTTGACTAGAACAGCACTATCTTTTGACTGGATCAGAACTTCCTTGGTAGTCTGATTATCGAAGCCCGCAGTACTTAAGGCAGTGGTTACAGAATCAACAATGTCAATTCCTAATGACTTCGCTATATATGCAGCATTCTGTAGTACAAAAGATAGATTGGTCAATGACGAAATAATTCTATTTATTAAGATAATTTTAAGATATTTAACTTCTTGAAAGATTAATACGATATTTGGTAAGGCATAAGGGAAACACACAATCTTTGCAGAAGTTTATACAAGTTATGTCTCCTTCTTAATATAATGATGTTAACTATCTGGTGAATTTTTGCTCAAAAAAAAACTATCTGGTGAACTTTTTTGCACATCACATAGTCGTGCTTTTTTTGAACGAAACGGACAGGTATCACAGTGTCATAATAGAGAGACAAAAATCAGGTGGAAAGTTCAATTCTATGAGATCATATTAAAATAAGCAAAACTTTGAGTGAAGGTATCACCTCAATAATGATCATGGCACCAGACAAATCGCTATCCATTACGATTGCAAGAAAGTCAGATAACTTCAGAAATTTCCCTTGATTTGCGTACCTTGGGTTCCTTACAAGATAATAATCACTCACTGGGGAAGATATCTTGGCTGTAGATAAAGGGCCAGTCAAAAGGATACTTATGAGTTTGTGCCTTTTGTGAGGTATTCATGTATTTGTAATGTTATTTTCCATTTACTTTTGGTAGTAAAAAGCAACATGGTAAAAATTATATCGACAATGCTACAAAAGAAAACTCACGTTTTAAAGCACTACTGGTAATGTTGGCCCAAGTGAGGTTGAATGTGAAGATTCCTGGTGTAGACTGAATTTCTGGAACAAGAGAAGGAGTGGCGAAAGGTGTTCTCTGAACATTCGTGGTGTCAAGCAGATTAATGGAACTCATGCACATAAGAACTCCATCACTTGTCACTTGAACAGGACAATCAATGACATCTGCGCCATCATCAATGGCACTATGGTAGGCCAGGTCTGTACAGTCCGGATAGTCTCCACTAGCACCATTATGCGAGATAACTAAGGGTTTCCCTGTAAAGAAGCACTACAAATAATTAATAAACTGAGTTGAAATAGAAGATATCCAACCATCATGATACAATTACTAAGGTAGGCCTTACTCCGATATGAAACATACCATGATCAGTCTTATTTGAATTCAGATTAGCAAAACAACCTGCGGATGAGAACATTCAAATGCATTAGCAATGAACTTTATTTGCTTACTTCTTCATAAAAACAACTAAATATCATACTAAGATTTCGCGTGGGCACAAACATATCTTAAAATGTGGTAAGGTTATTAGACTCTACAATTTCAATATATTCATCACTGGACAGTCAACACTTTGAACACTAAGACTAAATGGGGGATTAGGGGACAAACACTCTATTATTAACCCGACGTGTTAGAAAACATAAGTTCCATAGAAGGACTGTAATGTTATGCCTTTACTTAATAAATGTGCAAGTCCAAAATATTGTTATAGTAGAACAGAGGAAGTACTTAAAAGGATAATATAATAGGAAGAAGGTCAAAACCGATAACTACATTGTAGTTGAATCCTTATCATGTAGTAATTCAAAACTTAGTAGCTTACCAATTGCCTCTGATGCAGTAATAGGGTAGTCTGACAGTACACCATCAACAGAGAAGCCACCATCACTGATAAAGTTTAGGTATTCCGCCAAAGGATCGTAGCTGTAGTTATAGGGAATAATTCTATCATTGGCAAAATCAGATGCATATATTTCCAGCCCTGCTTTGTGTGCATCTGTGACAATTGATGTGGACGGCAGTAGATAGTTATCATTTGTCACCTGCCAAATGTAGTCCTTAGGGGCCATTATGCCAGATGCAATAGACTTAATAAACGTCAGGTTACTCAACAGCGAACCATATGTTTGGTTCATAGAGTGATCTAATAGGGCTTTATCAAGAAAGCTATACACAAGCTTTGTTTTGCGACCAACTCTTGCAGATATATTTTTGAGGAAGCCCAGTTCAGGTGACGAGATATAGTCCATGGATACCAGCTTTTTGATTGAAAGTATGTATCTACTCATGTCCAAACCATGTTGTTTGTAGAAGATGGGATGCTACACATATGAAGAAAAAAAAAGGAAATTAGCTTTCGAGTGTAGCATAACACTAGCTAGCAACAAAATAAATAAATTATGGTTAAGTTCCAAGAATAGTAATTCAACCTGGACATTCAGCCAAACAGCAGACGAGTTGACAAGGTACTGAAAGTCAGTGACACTGACGATAGGATAAATGGCGTCGAATCTCTCAGTGCGAGACCAAATTGATTGTGTTACTGCTCAATATAGTAGATATTCAGTTAAGAAAAATAGCTCACATCATTAGAATAAATTTGTAAGCCCACATGACCGTAGAAATGATTTTGACCAAACAACACACAAAAACAGTACTAAAAAATAATGTCAATGCAAACAACTTAAGATGTCCATAATGTAAAACTAGTACGTACTAACATATAACACCCATCGCTGTAAACGAAAGGCTTTGCTTTGCAGTGGCATAAATTGCGAGCTGTACTCACGATAAACTGCAGACCGAAGCTCATTAATGGTGAAGTCCGAGACAAACCATCCACTCTTGTGCACACCGTCGATCACGTAGGTCCGCTTCCTGGCGGGGTACGCTTGGCCGACGGTGGTGCAGTTGTTCATGTTTATGTCCCGGAGGCAGACCCCAACACCGTCCTTTGTCAGCTGGACGTCGCACCACATAGCTGTGCCAGGCGCGCTGGCGTCCTTGGCGAAAGAGTAGGCGTCTTGGCTGGAATCTGGAAACACTCCTGAGAACCCGCCTTTGGCGATCACAAGTGGAGCGGCACCTGCAGGAAGAACAAACGGTCATGATTGCTGTTGCCGTGTCCCGTTAGAGACTGTATATCTGCTCAGATCATCGCTCAATTAGTTTTGCGCTTCTCCTATATTTTATATTTCAGGTGCCTAACTTGTTTAGTGTTATTCAGACTAGTTAATTCTATCGTTGTTTGACTATAGAAAACAATTGTGAATTGTCTCTTATGAGTGAGTTGTCCTTTTAATTGTACTAGTTGGTTGTATTAGACTGTTGTCTGAAATCATCTTAGAATTTAGGCAACTGAAGTATAGCAACTCAGCGGCAATCACTCCACTTGTCAGAGAAGAACCGAAACTGAATTCTGGAATTTCCAGAAGCAATAACCAGATGTTACTAATTTCTTAGAGAGACAGACAACAGAACTCCCTGCGCTCGTCATCGAAACTCTGAAACTCTAGAACAGGCATCCCCAAGAAGGCCCCAATTGGGTTTGCCAGCAGCTACCGACCCGCGGAAGCAATAGCATGCACACGGCTCCTACGAACGAATGCACGAAGCGAAGCAGAGTACTGCAGGCGCGGGCAGGACGGCACGGCACGCGTCGAGGAAGCTGTAGAGAATGAAGGAAGGCTGGGGTGCCTTACCGCTGAGGGTTTTGTAGTCGGAGGGGAGCCGGGGGCCCTGAGCGGCGGCGCCGCCGACAAGGGCCATGACGACGCAGCCCAGCAGCAGCGCGGCGAAGGCAGCGGCGGCGGCCACCCCTCCAGCACCTCCACCCCGTTCTGCTCCTTCGTGGCGTCTACTCCTCCCCATCTCCGAAGCTTCCAGGACCTTCCCGCGGCGCACGGGAACTGGAGGAGAAGCTGTTGCAGCAGCCTGCAGTAGCACTCACTGAAACGAAATGGAAACGGCCTCTTGTTTTTTTTCGGTAGGCAAGCATATATAGCAGCCGTAGGCACCGCCGCGTTCAAACACTGGCCCCACCTGTCTGTACTCGAGGAAGGTGGCGCACTGAGGATGGGGCCACTGCTCAGTGACACGCTCGTGAGCACGCGCTGCGTCAGCCACAACGAGCGGGGAGTAGTGGCCCGTGGCCCGTGGCCCGTGGCCCGTAGGGTCCTTTTTCAAATTTTTAAGTAACAGTACTCTGGTTTGTGTCTTGTCCTGACTTTTCCTTGTAGTTTTTTTTTTTTTTTACCTCAACTTTTTAAGTATAAGTTGTAGTACCTAGACTGTAAGGCCCGAGAAATTGGGGAAAAACCGTGGGAATCATACGCCGAGCAGCGCTCGAACGCACCATCAACGGCTTCCGCAACTGGAGGACCCACCGACCGAGCTACGGCTCGTTCCCGACTTTTCCTTGCAATTGTCTTTTTGTCATTTGTCCGGGCCTGATTAGTGGCTTTTCAAAGTATACCCTATTAAAAATTTAGCAAGCCATGATTTTAGCTATATTGTTTGGTTTGCTACTAAAACTTATCAATCCCTCACGTTAGCTTGCCAAATCTATTGCAAAATTTTTTATATAACTTTGTCTTACCAAATTTTTAGTATGGCAAATTTTGGTCGTAAACCAATCCAGCCCTTAGTGTCGATAGTGCTTTAAAATTGAAATGATAATCGTTAGCCAGATAACAACTCCAGACTGTTATACCAGAAACGCATGCAAGTGGCTCAAGTTTTTTTTTCTCTACGCCTCCAAACATATCCTTCCAAAGAATATGCAGCAGGATGGCGAACAGGACTCCGCTAAATGAAAGCTCACTAACCATGTGTTATTTGCAGTACAGTCGGTGCATAAACATTTTTTTTAAAAGGCGGCAAGAGTTTTGCCGGATTTTTATTAGACGAGTAAAAGAAAAAATAAAACATATAATTACATAGACCACTGTGAAAAGGGGCCGTCACCACTCCGCTCCAAACTCACTCAAAGAAAACAACAACTCCAGGAACAGGCCTCTGAAAAAACAACTAAACAGGGAAAACGAAAGAGAAAAAACTAAACATTTAAACTTGCCCCTCGTTAGATCTTGTTGCCAACTGGTATTGCTATATATCATCTTTGTATAAAAGAGCCACTTGTCTTAGTCGTAACGATTTGTTTTAAAAAGTTCTTCTACTCCGCTCCTTCCAAATATTTCACTAAAAGAGGGCAAATTGGATCCATACCACTGAAAGGTCTTGACTTTGGGAAAATACCATAAAAAAGATTCAGCTTTAGAGAAATAGCGTTGAAAGGACCGTTGTTGATTTCTACCGTTCTGTTAACTTGCCGTTAATTTGTTCAACTTGCTCGTAAGAAAAAAAAAAAGATGCGCGAGTATCTGTCTCTGCCAAGGCGCCAAGCCGCCAACTGCCGCCGGTGCAGCGAGTGTCCACGAGGGCCAAGGGGTGGCACAGGGCATGGGCATCGGCGTGGAGGTTGACGGGTGCACGAGCAGTCGAGCATGACGGACCTCATCAGCGCAAGCGAGGTGGATGCGAAGGTGCGGCTCTTGATGGAGTCCAAAGAGCGCAAGGAGCCCAGGCTGAGTGCGGCAGGCTTGGAAGGAGGCGCGAGCGGCGACGGCGGACGAGGGTATGTCGCGCCGTCGTGGGCGGCGTTGCCCCGATTCCTCTCAAACTTGGAGCGAAGGTCTTGATGCATGATGAATTCTGCGTATGGTGGTCAGGAAGGAGGTGACAAACCTTATCCACGTCCACAGGGGCAATACGGGGTATACGAAAATACACATGCCTGCATGCGGACTGAACGCGAGCAGAGGCGGTGCCGCCCACCGCCGGTGGCCGCAGATTTGGTCATGGCAGCCTTCCTGCGAGTCCTGCCTTCATTTTTCTTATACGAGCAAGTAGAACAAATTAACGGCAAGTTAACGGAATGGTAGAAATCAACAACGGAGCAACCTTTCAACGCTATTTCTCTAAAGCTGAATCTTTTGATGGTATTTTTCCAAAGTAAGGATCTTTCGATGGTACGAATCTAATTCTCCCCCAAAAATAAATCATAACGCTGTTTCGATGTCTTTTATCGAACTTTGCTTGGCACTTTCACCAATATTTGTGAAGCGACCCCGCCATTCCTACTGTGTCAATCATAGATAGACCCAGCCGCCTCTTTAAAATGGACCACACTTCATTAGCAAAGGTGCAATCTTTGCACAAATGTGTCGGCGTCTCATTGTCTGTCCCGCAAAGCTTGCAAATCGGATCATTGGGTCAATTCCGTTTGATTAAATTGTTAGCGGTAAGGATCTTCTTATGCAGTAAAGTCCAAGCAAAAAAAACATCATTTGGGTTCCGCCTTTGCTTTCCAAATCGGCATGAGCTTCATTTTGCTAAAAGTTCCTTCAATTTGGATACGGTAGGCACTCTTGGTTATGTATTCACCGTCCGCTGTCCATCGCCAACTAATACTGTCCTCAATACTTTCATTTAGCTGAGTTTGCCCTGTGAACCGATTTGCAATGCCTCTAAATACCTTTTTATGGAAGCTCTGCTCACTAGACAGCCAGTTACAGTTAGTTGTAGTGCTTTGCAGTTTAGTAGCTCCTTTTTGACTGTATATGGTACAAGCACTGAATTTTCAGTCTGAAACTGAGATAAGATGCCGTATTAGTGAGTGCCACGCAGTTGTAAAGCGCAGCGCACTTCCTCGACCCGCTGTCCGACCGTGACTTCTTCAATTCCCTCGCGTTCAGCTGCGGCAGATTCGCTAGAAAGTGGTGTGGTGGTCGTCTGGCACGCAGCCCACGCGGGCGGTGCGATCAAGATCAAATGATGGCATGGTGCACGACCGATATGCTTTTTGCGGCATAGGCTATGTTCGGCTGGCAGAATTTTGGTCGAAACTGGCTGAAAAATACTATTTTAGTTAAATTATTGTGAGAGAAAAATAATGTTTCGGTAAAAAAAAGAAGCCGGAGTAAGCCGACAAACTGTGTGCGCTATCTATGGTACTGGTGGTGTGGCATCTACTACAGCACTAGCTAGCTGGGTGCTTATCTGATAATAAATCCCCTCTCTTGTTCCCTTCCCACTAACACAGGGCAGGAAGAACACGGCAATAGTGTACGTTGATCACAATATTCAGAGCACCCATTAAGAGCTGGAAGAGAAGGATTAGTCAAGGAAAGTAGCTGGGAAACAGTGACGAAACGGTAATAGTGGAAGGAAGTGCGCGCTGCTAGCTGCAACGTAACGGGTCAAGGTGGATTGCGACGGTGCCATTTTGCCGAGGGCAAGAACAAGAAAAGGGCCTGTTTTCCACGGCGAATAACACGGCTAGGCCGTATGCATGCATGGCCACACAAGCCACCGGCATCGATACATGAAGTGGAGAAGAATAAAGTTAAGCCAGAGCATCATCGTGCATGGAATGGAATCAATCGAAGCGCCGGTTCTTGGCCCACACGCACGGCGGCTTGACCTGGATTACCGCGTCAACGGAAAGAGACCAAAAGAAAGCACACACTTGGTCGGAGCGGAGATTATTATTATTATTATTATTATTATTATTATTATTATTATTATTATTATTATTATTATTATTATTATTATTATTATATATATATATATATATATATATATATCTGATGATGAATGATCGGCTGATCAGCTTTTTGGCTGTTTTTTTTTATGATTTCGAGGATTCAATAGTATTTTGTGAGATAGAATAAATTGAGGAGAACTGGTCAGCCGAACACCCCAATATAATGATGATGTCATCTGTCACCGCCGGTAAAAGTCATCGATTTCGTCTTTTTAGCTAGCGAAGGGAATACGGACTGAGGCCCCATTTGTTTGCGCTCTTGCACGCTCTGGCTCTGGCTCCTGCTCCTAGTTCACTGTTGCGCACTGTGCGATACTGAAGACTGCTGTAGCGGACAAAAAGAGGGCTCTGGCTCCGGCACAGGCAAGAGAGGAGCCAGAGGAGCTGCAGTTTTGAGGTTCCTCCCGGCTCCACCACAAGCACTGTAGCGGTAGAGGAGGCGGAGCTAGTAGTAGCCTCTCCAAACAGGCCCTGAGTATGCATCAAATATTTTTTTTCGGTCGTGTTCGTTGCGTTTTCTACTTGTCTCACTGTAATGCACTCCGTCTCTCCCGAATTGACCGTTGTTCTGGAGTTGGAACCATATCCCGAACAAGTGTCGTTTAGGCTGGTCCAACACCTACGAGCTAGCCCTGCAGCTTTAATCCTGTCACCCCATCCCACCTCCTCCTATCCTCATCTGCCGGTCCCCGCATCCCTCGCAGCAACGTGATTGGTCTTTGTGAAGGCAGAATAGTCATTTTTGTATCTCAACTATTACTCGAAGCTTAGTTTCGTTCCTAAATTTTCAAACTTTCCATTATGGCCTCAAACTTTGTATTATGGGCTCAATTTCATCCTAGAACTATTAAAATGATTATTTTAGTCTTCAAACTTTACATTATGGGCTCAGTTTCATTTATAATCTATCAAAGTGTATTTTGTTCTTTAAATTTTTATTTTTAACTCAACTTTGTCTATGGTTAGCTCCAACACCACCCGTGATTGGAGATAGAAAAATAATATTCATCCAAAAACTATTTTGTGGCCATTAATAATTCCAAACTCATATTTTTAATGTTACCTTATAATGGTACCATTTATATACTCTCTCCGTCCAGAAAAAAATACAACTACGGGTTGCGTGCTAATAAAAGTAGTTCATATTTGATCAAGTTTTTAGTAAATAATACTCATATTTATGGCTCCAAATCAATTTATTATGAAAATACATTTCGTAATTAATTAATGATATATATTTGATATGGAAAAAGTCTAATTGACCCCCCCACCTATCATACTTAGTCTACTTTACCCCCTCAACTATGAAACCGTCTGTTTTACCCCCTGAACTTTCCAAAACCGTCTATTTTACCGCCTCTGAAAACCCGCCCCAGGGGGTAAAATAGACGGTTTTGGAAAGTTCAGGGGGTAAAACAGACGGTTTCATAGTTGAGGGGGTAAAGTAGACTAAGTATGATAGGTGGGGGGGTCAATTAGACTTTTTCCTATTTGATATCATAAA
Organism: Miscanthus floridulus; assembly: GCF_019320115.1. Lineage (NCBI taxonomy): Eukaryota > Viridiplantae > Streptophyta > Magnoliopsida > Poales > Poaceae > Miscanthus > Miscanthus floridulus. Next base: position 26,817 of record NW_027096676.1, on the reverse strand, counting down.
TAGTGATACATTTTTATCCATAATTGGTCAAATTCAAGATACTAAAACGTGACACTGCTAGAATTGCGTTCTTTGTTGGACGGAGGGAATATATCCGACTAAATGATATTTGTGGGAGCAATTACAGATACATCAAACATTATTTATTCTTTAAGAATACATGGATATATTGAAACAATAGCATATCTATCATTTTGATAATTCATGGATGAAATTGTGCCTAAAATATAAAGTTTTCTTTTTGAATAGATAAAATTGAGTTGGAAATAAAATGTTAAATGCACTTTGATAGTTTATGGATGAAATTGAGCATAAATTGCAAGTTTGAGGACTGAGACGATATCTTCATTAGTTATAGGATGAAATTGAGCCTAAAACTAAAATTTGAGGACCTAAACGGCCGTTTTAAAAGTTTAGGGATGAATTAAGCCACGAGTAATAGTTGAGGGACCAAAATAGCTATTCTGCCCTTTGTAAATGGCTCCAGAACAACTGAGGAGAGAGATCACTGCCATGCATACTACTCATAGGGCTCTTTTCATCTTTTTGCTTTTACCTTAGGGCTTGTCTAAATCTAGAGCGTAAAGGGGATATCGTATGGGGTGTTCGGATACTAATAAAATAAATAAATTACAGAATTTGTCTGTAATTAGCGAGACAAATTTATTAAGCCTAATTAATCAGTCATTAGCCTATGTGATACTGTAGCACCGCATTATCGCATCATAGACTAATTAGGCTTAAAAGATTCGTTTCGCAAATTAGTCGCAAACTGTGTAATTAGCTATTTTTTAGTCTATATTTAATATTCATTGCATGTGTCCAAACATTCTATGGATATGGAGCAAATTTTAGGGTAATCTCCGTGTCTAGCTCCAGAACGACAATCAATTGGGTATGGAGGGAGTAATTGCATGACGAATTGCGCGATCGACGACCACGCCGCGATGCCAGTCGCCCACCAGGCCAGCGCACGGCGCGCCGAGCCGACCACGGCCAGGGCCCGGGGGACGAGTGTTGGTTTGTTGGTGCACCCTGTTCGCTTGTTGGTTTCAGCTAGACTTATTCAACCAACCAACAGTATTTTTCTCTCACTATAAACCAGCATCAGCTAGCCCAAACCAACCCAGAAACCAACCAGCGAACACGCCGCACGACGGCGAGCAGCAAGTTGCTCTTGCATATTGGGTCACTCGCTTGTGTCTGTTAGTCTTAGTACCCCTACTACCATACAAGTTTTTTCGTACCGGATTAATTGATGTGCCTGACTTTTAATAGAGTAAGTTGACCAGCCATTACTGCAAAGATCGGTTTTGAATCAATATTATCATCGTCAGGGTCAAAAATCGTCACGGAATCGGTCGATCGGCAGGCAGCATCAGCGAAAAGCTTGTGCTTGTGCGGTTGTGCCGTGCGAGCGCCGGCGACGGAGACTGACTGACAGGCGCCACCAGTCGTGCACTCATCCGGCGCGCCACGCAGCACCCAGGGGCATGCATACGAGCCGGGGCAAGCTTAAGGATGGCAACAGAATATACCCGTCGGGTATGGTCGGAACGTTCTCTTCTCCGCTACGGAGAATTCATCCTATCCCCATTTCCGTTAACTGTCTCGGGTATAGATTCTTGCACATCCCCGTACCCGTCGGGCATCGGTCGGGTAACAGATACCCGACGGGTACTGCATACCCGATAAACAAGGACACTTGGGGTCGCAGCTTTGCAATCGGAGACGTTTTTTTCTCACCCAGGTATAAGTGTCGGAGTCTCGGAGATGCCGAGGAGATGGAACGAGGTTGCGAGGAGGACGAGCAAAGGTGGCAGAGAGACTAAATTGAGAAAGCGAGGGGCACAAGCGCTCGTGAGGCAGGCATGCTTGTGCTGCTGGCGGAGATGGTGAGGAAAAATTGAACTAGGGTTCCTAAAACACACAGACTATATATATGATTGTTCAGATTTAGGTCAAAAATACCTATATTAAGCTTTTTTGGGCATAATACTCGTATGATAGCTCAAATAGTCAGGTTCTTCAACGGGTAACGGAGACGGATAAACAGAGAACGTTCCCGTACTCGTTATACTCGTCGAGGATAAATTCTTATCCATTTACCCATAAATAAAAATATGATCACATGCGCGTTTCCTAACTAATCAAATACCCGTAGACCATTGCCATCTTTAGGCAAGCTAGGGAAAGGCAGAGGAAACCGGAGAAAGAAAGGCAGACACCACGTGCGTCCGTGCCCACTGCCCAGGCACGGCAGAGAGATTAGGCTACAGGGAGCGTGACGGCTGACGTGATACGACCATGGTCGGTCTCCACTCTCCAGGTGCTGCTGCAGGATTGCAGGTAGAGTGTACTAGAGTTCAGCCGGGCTCCCCTCTAGTGCTGTCGACCGTGGACTACTTGAATTTTGGATATATCCCTTACTATTAATAAGAATAAAACGTAGATATTTTTTAGTGTGATATTTATTTTGGGTCTACCTCTCCCGGTGCGATACGATACCGCGGCGACGTGGAAGGAAGACGCCCCATGCGATACGATACCGCGGCGAAGGAAGGAAGGCGTCGTACATTGGGCGACGTCGAAGGAAGGCGCCCCTCTTCTCCCCGTGCGATCCCGCGAGCACATATGGAAGGCGCTGGCAGGTGGGAACGTGATGCCCGCTCGCCCCAATCCCGCGATCCATCCACGCTCCATCCACTCCTGCGAGCCAACTCCAATCACGCTCGCACACGCGCATCGCCGACGCTGCCTCTCCCTCCCTGCCCTCGGCCCTCGTGCACCACGTCGCGTTCTGCTCATCTTCTAGGACAGCGAGACGCAACGATACATGGAGGTCGCCGCCGCCTCTCCACCATCCTCCGCGCCTGCACCGGCACCTCGCCAAGTCGATATCTTCATTAGTTATAGGATGAAATTGAGCCTAAAACTAAAATTTGAGGACCTAAACGGCCGTTTTAAAAGTTTAGGGATGAATTAAGCCACGAGTAATAGTTGAGGGACCAAAATAGCTATTCTGCCCTTTGTAAATGGCTCCAGAACAACTGAGGAGAGAGATCACTGCCATGCATACTACTCATAGGGCTCTTTTCATCTTTTTGCTTTTACCTTAGGGCTTGTCTAAATCTAGAGCGTAAAGGGGATATCGTATGGGGTGTTCGGATACTAATAAAATAAATAAATTACAGAATTTGTCTGTAATTAGCGAGACAAATTTATTAAGCCTAATTAATCAGTCATTAGCCTATGTGATACTGTAGCACCGCATTATCGCATCATAGACTAATTAGGCTTAAAAGATTCGTTTCGCAAATTAGTCGCAAACTGTGTAATTAGCTATTTTTTAGTCTATATTTAATATTCATTGCATGTGTCCAAACATTCTATGGATATGGAGCAAATTTTAGGGTAATCTCCGTGTCTAGCTCCAGAACGACAATCAATTGGGTATGGAGGGAGTAATTGCATGACGAATTGCGCGATCGACGACCACGCCGCGATGCCAGTCGCCCACCAGGCCAGCGCACGGCGCGCCGAGCCGACCACGGCCAGGGCCCGGGGGACGAGTGTTGGTTTGTTGGTGCACCCTGTTCGCTTGTTGGTTTCAGCTAGACTTATTCAACCAACCAACAGTATTTTTCTCTCACTATAAACCAGCATCAGCTAGCCCAAACCAACCCAGAAACCAACCAGCGAACACGCCGCACGACGGCGAGCAGCAAGTTGCTCTTGCATATTGGGTCACTCGCTTGTGTCTGTTAGTCTTAGTACCCCTACTACCATACAAGTTTTTTCGTACCGGATTAATTGATGTGCCTGACTTTTAATAGAGTAAGTTGACCAGCCATTACTGCAAAGATCGGTTTTGAATCAATATTATCATCGTCAGGGTCAAAAATCGTCACGGAATCGGTCGATCGGCAGGCAGCATCAGCGAAAAGCTTGTGCTTGTGCGGTTGTGCCGTGCGAGCGCCGGCGACGGAGACTGACTGACAGGCGCCACCAGTCGTGCACTCATCCGGCGCGCCACGCAGCACCCAGGGGCATGCATACGAGCCGGGGCAAGCTTAAGGATGGCAACAGAATATACCCGTCGGGTATGGTCGGAACGTTCTCTTCTCCGCTACGGAGAATTCATCCTATCCCCATTTCCGTTAACTGTCTCGGGTATAGATTCTTGCACATCCCCGTACCCGTCGGGCATCGGTCGGGTAACAGATACCCGACGGGTACTGCATACCCGATAAACAAGGACACTTGGGGTCGCAGCTTTGCAATCGGAGACGTTTTTTTCTCACCCAGGTATAAGTGTCGGAGTCTCGGAGATGCCGAGGAGATGGAACGAGGTTGCGAGGAGGACGAGCAAAGGTGGCAGAGAGACTAAATTGAGAAAGCGAGGGGCACAAGCGCTCGTGAGGCAGGCATGCTTGTGCTGCTGGCGGAGATGGTGAGGAAAAATTGAACTAGGGTTCCTAAAACACACAGACTATATATATGATTGTTCAGATTTAGGTCAAAAATACCTATATTAAGCTTTTTTGGGCATAATACTCGTATGATAGCTCAAATAGTCAGGTTCTTCAACGGGTAACGGAGACGGATAAACAGAGAACGTTCCCGTACTCGTTATACTCGTCGAGGATAAATTCTTATCCATTTACCCATAAATAAAAATATGATCACATGCGCGTTTCCTAACTAATCAAATACCCGTAGACCATTGCCATCTTTAGGCAAGCTAGGGAAAGGCAGAGGAAACCGGAGAAAGAAAGGCAGACACCACGTGCGTCCGTGCCCACTGCCCAGGCACGGCAGAGAGATTAGGCTACAGGGAGCGTGACGGCTGACGTGATACGACCATGGTCGGTCTCCACTCTCCAGGTGCTGCTGCAGGATTGCAGGTAGAGTGTACTAGAGTTCAGCCGGGCTCCCCTCTAGTGCTGTCGACCGTGGACTACTTGAATTTTGGATATATCCCTTACTATTAATAAGAATAAAACGTAGATATTTTTTAGTGTGATATTTATTTTGGGTCTACCTCTCCCGGTGCGATACGATACCGCGGCGACGTGGAAGGAAGACGCCCCATGCGATACGATACCGCGGCGAAGGAAGGAAGGCGTCGTACATTGGGCGACGTCGAAGGAAGGCGCCCCTCTTCTCCCCGTGCGATCCCGCGAGCACATATGGAAGGCGCTGGCAGGTGGGAACGTGATGCCCGCTCGCCCCAATCCCGCGATCCATCCACGCTCCATCCACTCCTGCGAGCCAACTCCAATCACGCTCGCACACGCGCATCGCCGACGCTGCCTCTCCCTCCCTGCCCTCGGCCCTCGTGCACCACGTCGCGTTCTGCTCATCTTCTAGGACAGCGAGACGCAACGATACATGGAGGTCGCCGCCGCCTCTCCACCATCCTCCGCGCCTGCACCGGCACCTCGCCAAGTTGGACGCCGCAGGAGACCTTTGATGCGCCATGACTGCCCCGCCCTCGATCGCTGAACCGCTACCGCAACTGACGTCCACACCCGTCGTGGACGACGACTATGATGCATCCATTGTCCGGCCCCAATCCACCTCCTCTGCGCTCCATGGATCTCGATCTACATGAGACCTTAACTGCTAAGGTCAGCACTTCTCGATTCCTGTTTCACTTCCATATTGTTCTCCTGATACTCCGATCCCCTCCCCAGAGAGATGGAATACTAGAAGGATAGATGCGAGGGCAGGTACGTTGGTGGATGTGGTTATGCATGTTGTGGAGAGATCTTTGATACGCGTCAGGTTGCTCAAGTTGGTCATTGAGATGGGTTTTGGGTGAAAAAGAACATCTACAACGTCTCATGTGAGGGCTGCTTTGGGTTCTGCGTGTCAGATTGACGAGGAGTTGGGTGTCAGATTGATGAGGAGACATCTAACAAGCTCGAACTCTCTATGGTGCAAATTATTAATTTGTTGTTGCTTCGTTTCCCAATCTCTGTGATACGCGTCTTCTTTATAGGCAACATGTTCGATGAAATTCCACTTAGGTTTGTTTTGCTTTTTTTGGTGTTTACTAAACCGACTTGCAGCCTCATGTATCCTGCACACTGAAATCTATTTTTCATGCATGCAAAATTTCCCCATCGGAGCTCAACCCTCCATGCGTTTTGTTCTGCGTATTAAATATCTACAAACCTATGTCCTTGCCTTTGATTCTAGATTTAGTTGGTCTAGGAGTAAGTAGAATATCCTAATGTCATTTGCATGTTTGTTGATTGGATGATGCATTTTTTCTATAGAAGGGAACCATTTAAGTAGTTTTTTCTGCACGAACCTATTGTTTTGTCCCTTTTGTTTACCTTTAACGTCGATCATTTTTCTCTTCTGTAAACAAAGGCGATTTGTCTCTTTTGCGCTGGAAAGTTGTTTTTCATATGTAGCTTATTTCCTTATAATGCAATCAAAGTATTCTGATGGTGTTTTAGATATTTTATTTAAATGTGGAGATTTGGTGTATGCTCTGTACATAGTAATATGAGGTTACCATTAGTCATGATAATAGCTTAAAGATTGAATGTGTGTTAGTAGCGATGATGCAATCTCTACATTATCTTGTAGCAAGGTTCTTTTTAATGCTTATATTATAGCCTCCTCTTGATGTGATCCTAGGTGTTGGTGGACAACAGGGAAACTACCCCTACGTGTCCAAATTTATGTATAGTGGTTGCAAATTAAATTAACCACAATGCTTAAAAATATTTAGCTAATTATAACCTATGTTTCCAGAGCCCTAGCTTCCTAATAAATACTGATTATGGCACATGACTACTTTACTTGTTGGGAAGAAAATTTTTGACCTGAAGTGAACAGCTAAATGTGAATTTTGTGATGGTCCTATAATGCAGTCTTTTCCTATTGCTGATACTGGAAATGGTGGAGCCTTTGTTTTTTAATTGAAATGCGACTTATTTTTTATCTTGATTGGGCAACTCTGCTCTGTTAGCTGACTCTGCTCTCTGTGTTCAATGCATCGTAAGTTATTCATAATTTTTGCACCACAGGGGACAAGAATTGCGAGCTTCGATTGCACCATTGCGTGTCAACTGTTGGTGGAGGCTCTATTTTCAAACACCTACTACAATATATGGTATAAAATGGTTTCTTATAGAATATGTTTTCCAGATAACTATTAATTTGAAATAGATTTTGCTTGCACCCTTGAATTATATTGAAAAAAAATAGTTCATCAATTGTACAGTTCCACTCCTTTCTGCATGCTAGAAAAAATGTCCAGCACTCTAATTGAAGATGTGTTGTTTTTTCTTCACGTGATATGTTGTTTTCCATCTCTCTAATACATTTGGAAATCCTTCTTTTATTGTTTTGCTCGTATACTGACAATAGCTTTGTAGTTTTGAATTAGTTGGGAGCGATGCACTGATGTAGCCTTGTAAACCTGCAGGTGCTATCTGTTGCAGTTTACAACCACTATAACGGATATACTATGAGTCTTTATAAAAGGGGTTAGTTGCACTTCTTTGTGTCAATTTGTCTTTTCTGCAAATAATGAAATAACGAATGATATTCATTCCTGCACTTGTAGAAACTAGAATTCATAAATAAATGTCTACAATACTAGATCTACTGGACATTGCTCCCATCGATCAGTGCCGCCGCCATTGCTGCCCCTTGGTGAGATCCCTACCCGATTCAACGCGTCTTGCTACAAATCGCCAATCTATGCTCTTGGTTCAGCACTGGTGCACTGCTCTAGCAATGGTGTTGTTCGACTCCCCTGAACAACTCCCCAAGCCCGCAAGAACGGCAGGCAGCCAGTCGAGCTCCCCACACTGGTAAGTTGCTTGGCATTGGAGTTCCGATCCATTGAAGCTTTGTTTGCAAGGTCATTGCTGTGAACCCAAATATGGTTAAAGTGATTGCTAGTTTTGTGTCTTAATAAGTCAGTTTTGTGTCCTAATAAGTTCTCTTTCCATTTAACAATTCACTTGCATTGTTCAATGCTTTATTCCTGTATAATCGATCATTACAGTTTTTAATGCAATGCCCAACAAACCAAACATCTTCATTGCCTACGTGCACAAGTGCCATCAGAGTCAATGCTTAATTAGCTACTTTGGTTTTTCTCTTATAATCATATTTTCCAACTGCCGACATGGAACCTTACTAAAGTGCAAAAAAAGAAGAATAAGTTTTATCTTGAATTCTTGCATCTCATACATGCTGAATCCCTAGACTGGATAAGTTTAGACACGCTCAGAGTTTGCCTATGGTTGTATGTGAAACGACCTGATTTCCGTGAAGGGAAATCCACAGAGTCGAAGTGTATTATGACCGTTGTAGATCATATTACCAAAATTCCAGTCGAATACCACATCCATACAACGATAATATCATAGTACATAAAGTGTGGAATTACATAAATTATTACATCGCCGCATTGGCGGAATCAAAGGTAGCATTCATCCAGAACAGCTTGGAGATAAGATCAGCCAAAACTCGAGCGTAGGAACAAACCCCTCAACTGTTCAAACTCCTCAGAGCTATACTCCTCAGCAGAACCTGTGTGCCAAAGTTTATCAGTACGATTTGTACTGACCACTCCCACCCTATGAGCAATGCTTTGTGGAAATTGGATGCAAGTTGGATATAATCAAAAGGAACCTATAAGGCTGGGGTTTCCTATGTATTAGCATATCAAGTATATAATAGTAGTTGGTCAAGTTTTTAACACCATTCTCACACACATTCGACCCCCTTTTTCTGTCCAAAGCCAGGTTTCGATCCTAAGATCGATATACCACCATCTCCATATCATCACCATACCACCACCATACCATCGCTCAGTCGACAGGCCAACTCCCTCTTGGCACTGTCTCATGGCCTGTAGCCCCTGGCTATGACCGACACTCTCTCACAGGGGAAGAAGAGAAAGACTCATCTCGCTATCTAGTTTAAGCGAAACCCAGGAAAGGTCCATAGCCGCATATGTATTGATCAATCAACCATACACTTTGTAGAGGTTTTACATAACCACAAGATCTGCCTTCTTCGCTGACCGTTGTCAACTGGGCTGATTTCGGCCGCTTGCTACCTAGGATAATGCCACTCTACCATTCAGCCCTGGTACACCCCAAGTCTAGTCTGGGGTGGCTGAAACTGTGAGTCATGAGCCGGGTCCACAAGGTCACCATGAAGTCTCGAAAGGGTGTGGGGGGAATCCTCCGTGCACCCAGTACCTCCTTGCACTGTCCGCTATCAACCTAGCAGTAGCGGCAATATCCTACCAAGTAGTCCGGTCGTCCCGCACCATATAGGGCGAGTGGTACGTAAGGCTTCCCAGTGAGTCTGAGTACTAGTAAGTCCTTAGAGATGACCAAGCCAGAATGTCTTCATTAGGGTTTTACCATGCCACCATAGCACCTCCACCCCGGGCTCCTCCCATCATAGGTTCACACCTAGGGCCACCTCATATCACCATTTACCCACCACAGGTATCCATTCCAGGGGTGCCCAGGTAGCACCTCACGGCAAGACTTGCCCCAGGCTCGTCGTATACTCCAACTTGGTCGACACAACCCTCACCCTCCACACACCCCAAGTCACACACGCAGCACTCTCCCCAAAGTCCAGATAACTCTAGTTTCCACCACGCATCAATATAGTATATATAAGCGTAGTAGAAATAATAAGCAGTGAAATATAGCAGCGAGTGTGTGACTAGCCAAATAGCAGGGTGAGCAGGGGTAATGTTGCGTCAAGGTAAAGGCCATCAAGAAAGCATACTACCATGCAAGTCCTATCATAGTGTGAAAATAACGATAAAGTAAGGCAATAGCAGTTCTATATTAGCCATGCGTAATAGGTGCTATGAGATTGGGTGGGATGTGGCACCTTTAGTGTAGTCATCTTCGTACTCCTCATGGTACTCTCGGTCCTCATCCATCTGGTTCTCCTCCGAGTCTGCAAATGATCGCATTATAGTCGTGTTAGCGACGTCTATAGAATAGCACAAAGAAGCAATGAAAATTCAAAGGAGCCAAATGCACACAAACATGGGTCCATTGCGTAGAGCTTGATTTTTAGATGAATTTTGGTCCTGTTTCATATTTTTCCGAGTTCGTATGAATTTCCAAAGTTTAAATCATTTCTAAAAATGGGAAAAGGCTGAATTAATATCGTGCTGACACGTGTCATGCTCCTGTTGGTCCACGTGGCACGCTGACGTCAGCATGATGTCATCATCTCGGTTCTGGTACAGACAGGTGGGGTCCCGCTGACGTCATCATGACATCAGCATGACATCATCTATGTCATCAGCTACTGACAGGTGGGACCAGGGGCTCTTGGGTCACTGACATGTGGGTCCGGTCAAAGTCAACGTCAAGTCAATGGGCGAGTCAGCGGTCAACGGATCACAGCCACTGATAGGTGGGGCCAGAGCTGCTGACATCAGCAGCTGACGTTATCATGACGTCAGCATGACGTCATCTCGGCTGTTTCATCCTTTGACAAGTGGGTCCTGCATGGCGGTGTCACTAACATGTGGCCCTGGTCAATGGTCAATACAGGACGGGCCTCGACTGGGCTGGTTGGGCCTGGATTTGGGCCAGGCTTGGCCCACCATGTGGCACGCATTGGTGCGGCCACGTCACGACCCTGGGCCTCTACTAGGCTCTGGTCCACCGATCCGATGCATGGTGGACTGCGTGGTGTTGGTTCATAGATCACAGACACGATCTACGTAGTCCGGGTCCACCGATCCTTCTCCTCCATTTGGTTCACCAGGACCAGGTGCACGCGTACGTGAACCAGGCAAGGAGAATTCCCCATTGTCCCCGACGCTCCCACCGGCGGTGAGCTCGTCGGTGAGCCTCTCGGGCGGTACTGGTGCACGATTAAGGTAGGCAAAAGTGTTGCCAAGCCTCGGTGAGTGCAGTGGTGGGGTCAAGGTGGCGACTAGGGCTTCCTAGGGTTCTGGCCATGGTGAACGGCGGCTTGGGTTCATCGGCGTGCATGGACAGGGCTGCAGTGGTAGTGAGAGCCTAGTTGGAGGAGCGTGTGAGCTCCATGGTGCTTCTACGGCCATGGTGGGCGTGTTGAACAAGCTCCTGGTGCTCCTAGTGGCTCCGGCCACGGTGGTGGGGGGCAAAGCGGAGGCTATGGCACTCCGACAAGGTGCGGTGCGGTAACGTAGGGCTCCGGTGGGCTTCTTCCTCGGCTAAGGTGAGCACGATGTGTCTCTCATCATGGCGGAGCTAGTCGGGGTGTCAACGTCACCTTTACCACGATGTAGAAGACGCGATGGTCTCGCCATGGTTGTGCTCTCGGCCATGGTGAGCGTGCCCATGCATGTGCGCTCCTGCTCCGATGTACAACGTCATGGCTGGGGTCCTCCTTTTAGCTGATGGCAGTGCGCACGGCGTGTCCTGGGTCTCGGCAAACGTGGCCATGGTGCTCTCCCTAGCCAACCAATTGGGCTAGGCCAGAGCTCAAAGCTTCAGTAAGGTTTCGATCATGGTGGTGCACGTTCCATTTGGCTAGGGAGGTGGTCTCAGCAAGATGGCTCACCGCGGGGAGCTCAAAGGCGATGGTGGTGGTGTGGTGTCGACGATGTAGCAGAGCCGAGCCAGGACAGAGGTACTCGTCGTCTTCCACGTCGGCGGCTCCTCCCTTCTTGCTCCAGCAGCAGCGTCCTTCTCTGCGCCTCTCCTTCTCCTCTCGTCCCTCGACTTAGTGTGTTGGTGTGAACCACACGGCGACGGCGAGGTGTGGTGAGGTGCTAGGGTTCTGGGCTCCTCCTTTTATAGGCGAAGCTCCAGGCTTCTCCAATGGCGGTTGATTAGGCGGCGGTGATGCGCGATGCGCATCAGACATCTCACGGGCATGGGGCAGTTATTGTGGGGGTCACGTGAGCGCTACGCCAAGGGGATAGGGTCATGCTCTTTGTGTGACCCCGGGTCCACGCCTGCTGCTCCGGTCGGTTCCCGATCAAGGGAGAGGTCGATGTGGGGAGGAAGAAGACCCTGTTGCTGTGCGATTGACGACGAGGGCCCACCCGTCAGTTTGTCCTGGAGCGGGGAAGGCTGCAGCTGCTGCGCTATGCTGCTGGGCCACGGTGTTGGGCCAGCCTGCTCTGGCTGGCGTGCGGGGGAGTGAGAAGGAGGGGCCCTTGGTTGGGCTGGGCAGGCCGTTTGGGCCGAAATGGCCTTTGCCATTTTCTGGTATTTCTTGAAGGCTTTTCTATTTTCTGTTTTCAGCAATTAGTTACTGAGTCAAGGTTTAGTCAAAGTGTCTTAGGTTTTATTAGCTTGATGGTGGTTTACAAGGGTCATACATGGTGGTTTTTACCTTTCCCATATATTAGGGATATTATTGACTATTTTTGTTATACAAAAATAGTTGTGGTTTTTATTAAGGCAATTTTTTTCAAAATCTGGATATTGATTTAATTCAAGGAATTTAACAATTGTTATGAGGGTTTATTTACTCATCACATAAATCAATAAAATCCAAATCACATATTGAATTAAGATGCATGCGAGATTCTATTTCATGGGAGTTTCAAATACACATGTGATAATGCATCATGCTCTGCTTATGATATAACCTAGTTGGGTTGCACCTAATGCAAAACTAGGGTTTGGGTTCCACACATGTCACTTAACAATACATAGGTTTTTAAACAAAAAATTTTCAGTTGGAATTTTTGGTGTGTGGATTTTTGGGTTGTTACAGTATGCGCTGGAAGGTCATGCTTACTAGGTGTTGTTGTTAGCATAACTGCATTGTTTCCATGCAAACCATGTTGGAGCTAGGGACCTTGCAGATCTATTTTTTTATTAGCTGCACTGGTTTGCCAGCAAAGTGAAAGAAAATATATTTCTAAAGCATGTATATACATGTGTCTCAAACTATTTTTTTGCCAGTTTTAACAGAGAGATTTTGTATTTCCCCCCTTAATGCATATTTGTTAGTTTTGAAGGTTAACTTTCTTTGACATAATACCATTTGCAGGGCCATGGAGTAGTAGCTATCAAACTCATACTGTTGGTTTATTAAATTCGATCAAGATAGTCACTACTGGTTATTAAATTCAGTCAAGATTGTCATTGCTGGTTTATTACAACACCGAGAAGATGTTCTATGATTACTACAGCGCCAAGAAGAATGTACTAATATTATGATTCTTATATGTTCTACTGATTCAATATCTGGCTTTTCTTTACTGCAATTAGTATCTAGCTTTTCACATGCCCTTATCCCTACTCTATTCTATGCAAATGGCTAACATTAATGTGTCTCAATTGCAATTAAGCTAGCTGACATATCAAATTTTGATACAAGGCTTTGGAAATTAATCAAGGATCTAAACGATGCTGATTTGTAAGTACCAATAAATTGGATATCTAATTAAGTACATTGTTCATACTTCTGTATGATTTATTTTTTCTATATATATTTTGCATGAGTGATGGTTGTATGTTAACAGATCTTGAACTCTCTAGGGTTGGTGACATCGTGGTATCATTACTCATTAAAAGATGGATACTAGAAACCTGCTCCCATAGCTGTAGGTATATACTTAGATTTGGTGCAAACTAATTTATCTGTAAGTTATATTTTGGAACTTGGTTTAAAGTTTGCTTTTGACAAGCAAGCCTTCTCTCTGCTTTGTTTAAGGAGAAAATTGGATTTTTGCTAGCCAAAACAGTGGCTTCATGAAAATTGCCATCCCAATTGTTGGTTTTACAAAACTGAGGTATGTCACTTGTTACTGAGTCTAAAGAATCAGTACATTTCTTAGTTGGAATTTATGCCCTTGTAGGATTTGATGGAATCATGGAAATATGAAATATTAAAATTGTTTCTTGTGCTAGAGAACTGTCTTCATCAAAAAGATGTGTTCTTTCTTATATGTGCAGATCAGTCTCGTTGATACGTTCTCCTTTTTCCAGGTTGAGCAGCAGGTCATCTTGAGTAGCATTCTGGTGACACAGCAGGGGACTGACGCTGAGGAGCTTCAGGAAGATGGAGTACCTCACTGGTAACATATACAGCACTGTAAGTTTGAAATTGTCCTTGGTACTAGCAACACAGGAAGTTGAGAAGACAGGCTCAAAATTTATTTGGTTACTTAGCATGTTGACCTAATGGTTGTATGTAATTCGTCCTCTATTTATTTTTGTAACTAGTTGGGATAATAGCAGAAGCTAAACTAAGCCTTGAAGGGCATGTGTTCCCTAATCTTATTGAATCTTATGGTTATATGGTAATGCTATGCTACAAAAATGGCTCCGTGTCTAGAGAAAATTGCATTTCCTTTCTCTTGTCCTACAAGCATCAAGCATGCATTCCATTATCAATACATGGCCGATGATACTCATCATGATTTCAGATGTGAGAAATTGGTTGATGCAGCCCCTTATATGCTTGGCAAAACATAGACCATTGAAGATACTTGGTGCATAATACAATGAATGGGTACAAATAACAATTTGTGCGGGTGTAATTAAGTTTTGGTCAGATGGATTATAAATTCATGATTGTGCCAAGTATTGCAAAGATGAGGTAAGAATGGGGGTTTAAAAAGTATGATTATGGAGGAGGATGGTTATTTTTAGAAATATGTACTTCATACATTTTCTTAGGTAGACCTTATTACTTAAACATTAGGCGCTACATTAGTTGAAGCATCACTCCCAGGTCACAGCGCCACCACTGTTCGATGTTGTGATGCCGCGCCGCTCGACTCCAGCTCCACCGCCACTGCTGTCCGACGTGGGAAGGCCACGCCGCTCAACCCTAGCACCGCCACCGCCGTCCGACGTGGGGAGGCCGTGCCGCCGCCATACGACGCTAATATTTACATATATACTCGAACCTTGGTATGGAGATTTTTTGTGAGAGATTTTTTAAGACACGTAGTACTATCCATGTGACAGGAACTAATATTTACATATATACTCGAACCTGTATGATGGATGGTACGAAGATGTGGCAGAACTTATTCATGGATTTATTGGTGTCGACACAGAATTTTCATCCCGTGCCGAGGACACACGCAGCAAGCCGGAAGGGTCTACTCGATGGTGCTGTAGATTTGTCTAACTTCAGCGCAGGGATGGTCGATCCTACACACTCCACCCGAGACGTGCCAGTCAATTTGACCCTGTAATTGATAAGGAGAGAAAGCTTATCAGTAATTAAAGGCGGAACTTGCCGGTATTGCCAGACAGTCCCGAATATATGGCTCTGAGAACCCATATGAAAGGAGATCGACTAAACAGTCAATTCCAGCATATTTATGAGAATAAATCGGTTAAAGCTCATTGGGTTGTATAAGAAGAATCAGTTATCATTCAAGATAAATGTCATTATTTGAGCACATATTAATCAATGGCAATAAGATGTCAACAATGATTGATTTATGCTGAGCCAATGATTACAAGCAACCGAACCCCTTTTATATAAAGAAAAATTCAACACCATTTAACCATTTAATAAAGATAAATCTAATAAATATGTTAGATCTCATCTATCGCTATGACCAGTGGGGCATGAGGCAGAATCATGCAGTCCATAGAAATAACAATAGACTCAACGACCCTAACTCATTACTAATATCAGTGGGGCATGAGACAGAATCATGCAGGCCGTAATACAATAATAAGATTATGGGGCTAACACATCTTTCAACCTATCTTTACTTTAACGGTCTCGTGATGCGAACTGCTCATGAAAGCACTCGATATCGGCTAAAACAGTCAATTCAGACATAGCGCACAATTAAAGTCATGCCTTATCAGGAATAGATCTACCGAATAACGATCCCCACTCCACGGTGCTAACAGTGGGGTGTGAGGTAGAATCACATAAACTGTGATAGCGGGCCAGTGAACGGTTTTCGCTTGCCAATAAATCTACTCAAGACGTAACATGCTCTAACAGTATGCTATGCACGATCAAGATTGATGTAAAACAACCGATAAAACGTAACTCATCGTTTAATGTACATATTAGATCAGTTTTAGATTAACAAACGATGGGCTAAACATGATATAAGGCCGATCTAGATCAATCCCAATTGGGTAGAGTGATATTGCTGTAATTTAGATGAATAATGAAAACAGTAAGCAATATCGGTAACTTAATGAATCTACCAAAGACTGCCATTCTAAGATAGAGCCGATAACTTAACCTTGATCTAGTTCATATAGTGGGAGTTGACCGGATTGATGCAGCCATACTTGAACTAGGCAAGAATCAATAACTAACTTATACCAGAGTTGCAGTGGAGGTCGACCGGATTGATGTAGCTGTACGAACAGAGGTATAAGCCATGACGGTACTTACAACAAGTAGTGGAGGTCAACCAGATCGATGCAGCCATACTTGCTGAAGAACTCACCGAGATCTACTCTACTCCTACTCCTAAGGGGTGGCCAGAGCCGAAAAAGTAAATTACTTGAATATTGGATTGATTGTTGTTCTTTACAATAGCCGGGGTTTGGTATTTATACCCGGAGTCTAAACATGAATCCTACTCGAGCACAATTCATTACAATTTTCTAGCATAAAAGAAAACATTCCTAATTTAAGATAACTTGTACCCTAATCTTTCCCCTTTTTGTAGAGTCCATCATGTTTCGTCCTGGCACCGATTGTAGCCTTTGTCATTATCTGTCAGCGCTGCCTAAAGAAAGCCGATTCCAGTGCTGCATTCGAATCAGCTAATTCCGATCTGCACACAATTGCTTCCTTGATGACATGATCTTAGAAGCTTTTCAGTCTCTATGAGACTCCTTCCAAATTTTAGTGTAAACACATGCCCCCCAATTTTGGAATAAAAGTGATTTTATTCCAAAATTATCATGTATGTATCCCTGATTCGTCCGCAGTCACGGGCAGAGAATCTTGATATGGGGTCTATTGTTTGTCGCCGTCCATAGCTCATGAGCCTATGCCTCAAAATTTTTACAAGAGCGCCACTACTTCACGGGCACTTGGATTCATCTTTTCGGGCCAGCTATAAAATGTTTATCCGACCCTAGTGAGAGCAACTCAACAATCCAGCCATGTTTTTCTTCCATCTGCTCCCTCGAGTGCTTCTAGCTCCGCTAGACCCTCCATGGTCCATTCTTTTACTATGAAGATCTTGAGTGGTTAGAAGAATCCTTGTGCATAGGATGATTATGTCGCTCATTCTAGCGCCTTGTCGAGCAAAAGGATCAACTACTACGGCTAGAAAATTCTTGTGATATCACCTATGTCTTCTCACCATGCTCGTAGAGTTGTTCTAGTGTTTGCAAGGGCTAAAATGTGTGGACACCTTCCCCTTGTTTGTTCCACCAAATGCCCATCGGAAAAAGCCATAGGCTTCTTTCCCACAGTTTCCCAGCCACCGAGAATTAGCTAGGCATCTGTTGGGTGGCCTTTCTCCTTTTCCTGGCACAATTCTATCAACAGGCCGACGTGACTTGGTTAACAGACCTTCGGCCTTATGGGGATCTGGACTCCCTTCAATCCAAAGAAGTCTTGGTGGGTCGGTCTATGGTCAATGTAAATTCTTTGTATTCGCCCCATGATATTTTATAATTCGGGGAAGTAATAAGTCCAAATTTATTATTTCTTAGTTATCTATCTCCTAAATTTCTAGAGTGTCAATCCGTTTCTGTTCCTGATTTCAGTTTTACACCCTCGACAAAGTCTATCTTCTTGCCTTCCCAAGCTATATATACGGGCCATGGCTCTGGATCAAAAAACCACCCGCTTCATCTCAAACCTCCTACATCCTAGTATAGTTTCTGCTTTTTCCATAGTCTTGAGATCATGGAGAACAACAATAGATCTGCTGAGGAGGCCCTCAATGGACCTGCATCATTGTGTCAGTGCTTCATCATTAGGAGGGTGCAAATCATGGCGCCCCCACTGCCTCAGAGGATAGGACCAAGCCCGTTCAGCCTTTAGGGTCCTCTTCGTTAATAGCTCGTCGTTAGCTCCCCTGTTATCAGAGGAGGCAGATTGACAGCGATGATCTGCTTGCCTCAATTAATCAGCATGGCTAGAGTCTCGTTGAATGTCTCTCCCTCATAGAATTGGCCCTGGCCATGGTTCGGTGTCGATCACCTCCCGAGGTCGATTCAGTGGAGGATAGGTTGGCCAAGGCTGAGGCTAGAATTATAGGTTAGATATCTGTCATAACCTTTGCACCTTTTCAATTTCATCTTCAAGACTCTGATCATCTCCCCTTTGAATCCTTTTAGATCTATCTGCCCAACTAGAGAGCCTCCAAATGGCTGCGGAGCACGCGGCGGGATTCGTCAATGCCAGAGGCATCATTCCGGTGGTTCGCCTACACGACATCCCGAACTGTGTCAGAGAGGTTGCTTTGCATGGCGTTCGTCATGGCATTGCCATGGCATTGGCTGCTGCACAAGCCTGTTCGGGACTTAATCTTCGGCTTCTTCCCCATGGTTTTCTGAATGCAGCGTACCCTGGGGAGCATGAGCGCTTGGTTAAGGATTTTATGAGCGTCGCCAACTCTGTAGCTTTCAATACTCTAGCTAATGATATAGTAGGCAAAGTGTTTTCTGGTCTGTAGCTTGTAATAGGTGACGTTTAGCAAACAACCTCCCCTCCTTGAGTGATTTCCCTTTGTTTCGTGCTTCATACCCATCACCTCGTTCGAGTTTGCTCTGCTTCTATAGGTGATACACATTGTATTGGCTTTTACTCCTTTGGGTTCATTTTTGCACTGGACACGATACCTTTCTGATATCGGCTATTAAGGCTATCGACCGAACAGATCACTTATTAAGTATTGATCCAAATGCTAGGATAATATTTCTTTAAATATTTCCCGTTGATTGCTCAGCCAAATTCTTCCTCTCCTTTTAGTGTTTCCAAAATATAAGCATTACTAGGCGCACACCGTTTGATCCGATAAGGTCCTTCCTAGATAGGTGACCATTTGCTGAATTTACTGTCCTTTCATCCGATCGGCAATTTCACTTTTTAGACCAAGTCTCCTTCAGAGAATCGCTTAATCTTGACCTTTTTATTGTAATATTTCACAACCCTCAGTTTATTGGCTTTGGTATTTTCAAGAGCACGCAACCGAAGGCAACTCAAGTCTTCCAAATTGTCTATCATAAGATTCTTGTAGACTTCAGCTAACAAATCATTCTGCAGCGTAATACGCCTTGATCTAGTCCGAACTTCCCAAGGAAGAACTGCATTATGACCATACACAAGTTCATAAGGTGACGTTTTAATTAATCCATGGCAGGCCATCCTATATGCCCACAGTGCCTCATTTAGCGTCGAATGCCACTTCCTTGGTTGTTCCTCGATCTTTTTCTTGATCAGCTTAATCATAATCTGGTTGGACACCTCTGCCTGGCCATTAGCCTAGGCATAGTATGGGGAGGAATTCAATAGCTTGATTCCCATACCGGCAGCAAAATCCCCAAACTCTTCTGATATGAACATTATCCCTTGATCGGTAGTTATGGTTTGAGTAATCCCAAAATGATACACAATGTGTTCCCTGACAAAATCAATTATGTTCTTTGAGGTTACAGTCTTCAAAGGAATTGCCTCAACCCATTTAGTGAAGTAATATGTTGCTACCAATACAAACTTATATCCTTTGCTTGAAGGCAGAAAAATCTGGCCAGTTAAATCAATTCACAACCTCGAAATGGCCATAGTTTGATTATTGGATTCATAGCCGATGCAGGCGATCTCTAGACATTACCAAAACGTTAACAATCTTGGCACCTTTTGTAATATTCAAAATAATCTTCCAGTATCGTTGGCCAGAAATATCCAGTTCTGTGAATAATCCATTTCATCTTATAAGCCGATTGATGAGCTCCAAATATCCCTTCATGCACCTCACCCATCAACACCTTAGCCTCTTCTTGGTTTAAGCATTTGAGCAACACCCCATTGACTATTTTATAATATAACTGATCATCTAACAAAACATACTTAGCCGATTTATACCTTAGCTTTCTAGTAACTTTCTTAGACAGGTTTCTAAGGTAATCAGCTATTTCAACTCTCCAATCATTACTTGAGGTTTCACTACTCAAGACTTCTTAAAACATTTGATATCCTGATGCACTTTGAGCTAGACGATTAGCCTCTTGGTTTTGTGCTCTTAGAATATGTTGGAAAGAGATACGAAGAAACTCCTTGAGCAACTTTTGGCACTCATCATAATATCCTTTCAAATTCTCTTCTTTGCACTCATACAGGCCGATCAACTGATTAATAATTAACTGTGAATCTCTAAATACTTCAATTGCTTCGGCCTTTACTTCATGAAGATGTTGAAGTCCCTTGAGAATAGCTTCATACTCCACTTGATTGTTAGTGATCATTGGTTCAGTCGGAAAAGCAAACTCAAAACTTGCCCCCAAGGCAAAATAATAACAATACCAATGCCACCACCCTGCTTGCATGATGACCCACCAAAGAACAGCGTCCAAGGCATCGGCTCTACATAACTAATGCTTGGCTTGTGATGCTGGGTGATAAAATCGGCCATTACTTGTCCTTTGACTGCTTTAGCCGATTCGTACTTTAAGTCAAATTCCGATAACGCAAGAATCCACTTTCCCACTCTTCCATTCAGTATTGGCATGGATAACATGTGCTTAACCACATCATCCTTGGAAACAACTGTACACTTGGCCAATAATAAGTAGTGTCGTAATTTAGTGCAAGAGAAATATAAACACAAGTATAATTTTTTTGTGGGAGAATATCTCATTTCTAGATCCAGTAGTCTTCCACTTAGATAGAAAACAACTATCTCTTTTCCTTCAAATTCTTGCATCAGGGCTGATACAATTGTCTTATCATCAGCCGATATGTACAACTTAAATGGCTTACCATGTTGAGGAGGGACCAGCACAGGTGGACACTTCATACATTCTTTTATCTCTTCAAACGCCCTTTGTTGTATGTCAACCCCACTTGAATTCTTGATCATTTTTCAACTTCAATAAGGGAGAAAACGGTAGGATCCTTCCCAATAAATTTGAAATGAATCTTCTGATAAAATTAATCTTACCAATCAGAGACTATAATTCTATTTTGGTAGTCGAGGGAACTACTTCATCAATTGCCTTCATGCTTTTCTGACCAACTTCGATTCCTCTCTTGTGGACCATGAATCCTAAAAATTGTCCGGCTGATACTTCAAAAGTACACTTATTAGGATTTATCTTCAAACCATGCTTCCTCATGCATTCTAGAGTCTCACGCAAGTCAGCCAGGTGTTCTTTATACCATTTGGATTTTATCTTCACATCATCGATGTAGATCTCAACAATCCTACCGATCGACTTATGGAAAATGTAATTCATCCCCCTTTGATAAGTTGCAATGGCATTCTTCAGAACAAAGGTCATCACAACCCACTCGAATAGACTGATTGCGCCCTATGAAAATTTGGTTGTATCCTGCATTACCGTCCATGAAGCTAATAACCTTGTGCCCGGCTGCTGCATCTACTAACATATCAGCTATCAGCATCGGATAACCGTCCATAGGTGTGGCTTTGTTCAGATCCCTGAAATCAATGCAAACCCTCAATTTTCCATTCTTTTTATATATAGGGACAATATTCGATATCCACTCTGCATATCAGCACGGTTGGATAAATTTTGCTTCTAGTAACCTTTCAGTCTACTTTTTGATATCATCAAGCATGTTCGAGTTGAATCTCCTCGGAGCTTGTTTAAATGGCCGATATTCAGGTTTGATTGGCAACTGATGTTCAACAATTGACCGGTCTAAACTAGACATCTCATAGTATTCCCAAGCAAAGCAGTCTTTAAATTCCTTTAATAAATCAATCAATTCCTGCTTATACTCCAGATCCAACTTAGCACTTATGTACGTTGGCCTAGGTCTATCTCTAGGACCAATATCTACTTCTTCTAATTCATAGGCCGACGTGAAGCCATGTCCTAGTTTGCCATCTGTACCATCTATTGGATTATCCATTAATACAAATTTTCAAAGCCGATTGCTTGGATCGGCTATTGGCTTTCACTATTGACTCTGAATTCTGATGGCAACAGAAAAGCCATTTGGATATTAGCTGATGGTTGCTTTTTATCGGCTATTTGCTTGGTATGCCATACTTGAGGTTTACCGAATGCCTGAGCCTGTTCCATCTCTTTATTCCTTAGGCGCCGCACCCTTCTCTTCTGGCTCCTTGTTAAACCTCCTGGACATCATTAGCCTTTCTGTCAAACATACTTTCTTTTGTTGCCTTCCTCTTTATGATCAGCCTAGTCCTGGTCAACAACTCTTTTTCCAAGCTGATCATGAACACCTTTATTTTTTAAGCGTCGATCCATGTTATTATGATGGTATGTATCTTGAGCATGGATAGACCGGTGGCTGGTTTGAGACTGCCTATACTCCCGATACTGATTGCTATATTCTGGACAGTCATGTCTGGTAGGCAACTTTAAACCTTCATTCTAGCAATGTCTGAAGAAAGGACAATTCCAATGTAATTTAGTTTGTTTCCTTTCATACATCTCTTCTTTTAGTTGATGCTGGTATGCTTGATCCCTTAACCAACGCTTATAATCATTTTCTTTCTACCGCTACCACTTATTCAATAGAATCCGAGATGTAACCCGTGGCTTTGTTGTCTCTGCTTTTGACATCTCACCCTGCTCATATCGGCTCTTTTGCTTGGCACGACATCTCCTAATCTCTCTGTACTCATCAGCCGATATTTGTATCTTGGGATTGACTGTTCTAGCTTCTTTTGATTTGGTTGATGTTAGGACCTTAGTTTTTCCTTTGAATAGCCCAGCATCAACCATGTTTTGATCTCCTAGGAAAGGATTATCACCAACTTTCATCTTCCGAGGCATATCAAATTTGAGCCTCCCCTACTAATAGCCCTCTGTATATGCTACCAAAAAATTCTGCATTCGTTGGTGGAATGAGAAGTAGCACTATGGAATTTGCAGAACCTCTTATTCTTTAATTGATCAGGGGGCAACATGACATGACCATCGGGCAACTTAATCTTCCCTTTCTCAAGTAAGAAATCAAAGAGCTTATCTGATTTGGTGACATCAAAGTCAAAGCTCTCCTCAACTCCTCTTCCCTAAGGATTTGGCACCATCACTGTCTTTTTACCCTAATTCCATTCAACCGTAGCAACCTCTTCTTTTTCATCTTCATAGTCGTCATTGACTGAGTATGGATCATAAGCTTCGGCTACTATGGTACTCTTCTGGAACCAAGTATCTCTGCACATACTCTAGAATTGGCTATTGAGCGCTGCTACTCGTTGAGCCAATTGACCTAAGTTGTCAAATTCTTGTCCCAGCAGCTTTTCTTTCCATATCGGCAGCATTCCTTGAACAGCTAAAGCAGCTAGTTGATCATCGGCCAAGTTTAAGGAGAAGCACAAGTTTCTAGTTTCTCAGAACCTCTGAAGAAATTCAGTGTCCAATTCATTAGTTTTCTGTCGTATAGTTGTCAAATCGGTAATCTTCTTTTCTCCAGTCCTAGTGTAAAAATATGTATGAAATTTCTTCTTCAGGTTAGCCCAATTGGCAATGGAATTGACTGGCAATGATAAAAACCAAGTGAAGGCTGGCCCTAATAAGGATAGAGAGAAGAAACAAACTCGATGGGTATCCTCAACTGATGCTTTGCCCAATTATGTAAGATACCGACTGATATGTTCTATCGTGCTTGTACTGTCTTAGCCAGTGAACTTAGCAAATTCTAGAAGCCTGTAATTTGTGGGAAGAGCGACCAAATCATACCATTCTGGATATGTACATTTGTATGAAAGGTCAGCCCTTTTGGCTTCAGTCCGAACTGATTCTTTATCATCTCGGTCACCCTTAGCAGTAATTTATCAGCTTGCGGATTTGGATTTCTTTACACCTGCTAACCCATATGTGGATTGAAATCATGTGTGCCTTGGTATCCTAGATTTGGCATCATGTGAAGGGTGTTATAATCTGTGCCATAGTGATACCCTTGTGGAATCTCAATCTGTTGGGCCCTTTGCTGGCTTGCTGCTTGAAGTCTCTGATTATAGACATAACGATCTATATCTCTATGGATCCTTTGAATTGATGGTGTAATTTTTTGAGCCGACGACGGTATGTGGCCTGATGTGCCAAAATTGATCACCTGGTTCTGACTTTGCTCTGCCGACTGTTACACATGCTGTACTAACGATCTAGGATTGTACTATATCTGATTCATAGTAGTTTCTTGAGCCTGTTCAGATGAACCCTAAACTATCTGGACATCACCATTACCAGCTGGTGCAGCTTCTTGATGGCTGGTACTGACTTGATTAGTCCCTTGGGTCAACGGATCTAGAATATTGTAAGAAGTCGGTCCGCCTTGACCAACTAAAAATCCATGAATCGTCTCTCTCATGGTGTTGTGGAATATGTCCATGAAAGCTTCGTTATGGCTTCATATGGCATCACGAACAGATTTGTCTACAACTTCCTTAAAGAAACGACTGTCTTCATCTTTAGTTGTATATGTTTGCCCGTGTAGTAGAACTCTTGTTAGTAGAAATTTCTGAATAATTGTGTTGTTACGTGTTTTGGTGTAGGACAACAAATATTTGTTCTGAAACTCTTCTGTAGCTTTGCTGATGATACCCTTATCCCATCAGGTAGATCTTCATAATGCAGCATAAGGATGTTGTTGTTGTTGTGAATCGCCATGACGATTGTGGGGTCCCACCGAGCGTGCTAGAAACATGTGTCGACACATAATTTTTGTCCCGTGCCGAGGACACACGTAGCAAGCTAGAAGGGTCTGCTCGATGGAGCTATAGATCCACCTAGCTTTAGCGTAGGGATGGTCGGTCCTGCGCACTCCTCCCGAGACATGTCAGTCAATTTGACTCTGTAATTGATAAGGAGAGAAAGCTTATCAGTAATTAAGGGCGGAATTTGCCGGTGTTGCTAGACAGTCCCGAATGTGTGGCTCTGAGAGCCGATATGAAAGGAGATCGACTAAACAGTCGATTCCAGCATATTCATGAGAATAAATCGGTTAAAGCTCATTGGGTTGTATAAGAAGAATCGGTTATCATTCAAGATAAATGTCGTTATTTGAGCAGATATTAATCAATGACAATAAGATGTCAACAATGATTGGTTTATGCTGAGCCAATGATTACAAGCAACCGAACCCCTTTTATATAAAGAAACGATTCAACACCATTTAACCATTTAATAAAGATAAATCTAATAAATATGTTAGATCTCATCGATCGCTATGACCAGTGGGACACGAGACAGAATCATGCAGACCGTAGAAATAACAATAGACTCAACGACTCTAACTCATTACTAATATCAGTGGGGCATGAGGCAGAATCATGCAGGCCGTAATACAATAATAAGATCATAGGACTGACACATCTTTCAACCTATCTTTACTTCAATGGTCTCGTGATACGAACTGCTCGTGAAAGCACTCGATATCGGCTAAAACAGCCGATTCAGGCATAGCGCACAGTTAAAGTCATACCTTATCAAGAATAGATCTACCAAATAAAGATCCCCACTCTACGGTGCTAACAGTGGGGTGTGTGGCAGAATCACACAGACCATGATAACGGGCCATGGAACGGTTTTCGCTAGCCAATAAATCTACTCAAGACGCAACATGCTCTAACCGCACGCTATGCACGATCAAGATTGATGTAAAATAGCCGATAAAACGTAACTCATCGTTTAATGTACAAATTAGATCAATTTTAGATTAACAAATGATGAGCTAAATAGGATATAAGACCGATCTAGATCAATCCCAATCGGGTAGAGTGATATTGCTGTAATTTAGATAAATAATGAAAGCAATAAGCAATATCGGTAACTTAATGAATCTACCAAAGACTATTATTCTAAGGTAGAGCCGATAACTTGACCATGATCTAGTTCATGAAGTGGGGGTCGACCGGATCGATGCAGCCATACTTGAACTAGGCAAGAATCGATAACTAACTTATACTAGAGTCGCAGTGGAGATCGACCGGATCGATGCAGCCGTACGAACAGAGGTATAAGCCATGACGGTACTTACAACAAGCAGTGGAGGTCGACCGGATCGATGCAGTCGTACTTGCTGAAGAACTCGTCGAGATCTACTCTACTCCTACTCCTAAGGGGTGGCCGGAGCCGACAAAGTAAATGACTTGTATATTGGATTGATTGTTGTTCGTTATAATAGACAGGGTTTGGTATTTATACCCGGAGTCTAAACATGAATCCTATTCGAGCATGATTCGTTATAATTTTTTGGCATAAAAGAAAACATTTCTAATTTAAGATAACTTACACTCTAATCTTTTTCCCTTTTTGTAGAGTCCATCATGTTTCGTTCTGGCGCCGATTGTAGCCTTTGTCATTATCTGCCAGCGCTGCTTGAATAAAGCCGATTCCGGTGCTACATTCGAATCAGCTAATTCCGATCTGCGCGCAATTGCTTCCTTGATGACATGATCTTATGAGCTTTTATGTCTCTACGAGACTCCTAAATTTTGGTGTAAACAATTGGCGCACGAAAGAAATGGATATCGAAGATTTCTTCCTGTCGATATAAAACATTATCTTAGCCACATTATGGAAAGCTCTATACAATAGAATTTATGAGCTTGCGATGTTGCGCTCTCCGTGACTGTTAATTTCACGAACTTTGCCTTTTGAATTAAATGTCACTTATCGTGTGATCCATATGTTTCTATTATCAAAATTTAGCTATCCCGTAGCA
>NW_027096675.1:0-60000 GCF_019320115.1 Miscanthus floridulus | reverse complement strand
AACTTTTAAGAACCTGGGCATGGCCCACGAGGCTCGACTGCTCGTAACCGTAGATCGTGGCGGGGTGCGCTCGATCGGGAGTAAGAACAAAGTCACATAGGGCAATCAAAGGAATGGAATACGCTTTCATTCGAGAAAAAAGTTTTTACCATGTGATAGTAAAAAAGAGAGGTAGTATTTAGTATTGTACCCTCATGGAGCCCTCGAGCGACCTGGGCTAAAAGTGTTCGGGCTGGAGTGCTTTACAGGAGCAAGTGTTGAATAAAAGCGGTAAGACTGAATTTAGGGGGAAAACGATGTAGTTGTTCAATGTTCCAAGTGTTGGTGAGAACGTTGCCGTTGTCATCCTTCAGTCGATAGGCGCCTGGTCGGATCACCTCGGTCACCGTATAGGGTCCTTCCCATGGTGGAGAGAGTTTGTGTTTCTCCTTCGTTGATTGGGTCCTCCAGAGTACAAGATCACCGACTTCGAGGATCCTCCCCCTGATCTTCCTTTCATGGTACCTGTGGACAGTTTGCTGGTAGTGAGCGGAGTGGATGATAGTCATCTTGTGGACCTCCTCGAGTAGGTCGACTGCATCTTGCTGAGCCTCCATGGCTCGGTCGCGGTCGAAAGCCTTCACTCTTGGGGCACCGTGGTCTAGGTTGGAGGGCAGCACTGCTTCAGCTCCGCAGGCCAGGAAGAAAGGTGTGAACCCCGTGGATCAGTTTGGGGTCATTCTCAGGCTCCATAGGATTGCTGGGACCTCTGTGACCCATTGCTTGACGTACTTGTTGAGTCGGTCAAAGATGCGTGGCTTAAGTCCTTGGAGGACCATGCCATTGGCATGCTCGACCTGACAGTTAGTACGTGGATGTCTGACCGAGGCCTAGTCAATCCTGATGTCGTATCCATCACTGAAGTCCAAAAACTTCTTCTCGGTGAAGTTAGTCCCGTGGTCAGTGATGATGCAGTTAGGAACATCGAACCGGTAGATGATGTCGAGGAAGAATTTGACTGCCTTTTCCAAGAGGATGTTGGTGATGGGCTTGGCCTCTATCCACTTGGTGAACTTGTCAACTGCTACGAGCAGGTGAGTGAAGCCATTCGGGCCCTTTTTGAGGGGTCCTACTATGTCGAGGCCCTAGACCGCGAATGGCTAGGTGATGGGGATGGTTTGAAGCTCTTGTGCCGGCAAATGAGTTTGTCGAGCATAGAATTGGCATCCCTCACACCTGCGGATGACCTCCTCTACTTCTCGTAGTGCGGTGGGCCAGTAAAAACCTTGGCGAAAGGCTCTTCCAACCAACGACCTCGAGGCCACGTGATGTCTGTAGATCCCAGCATGGACCTCGAGGAAGAGCTACTTTCCCTGGTCGGTAGGGATGCACTTCATGAGCACCCCCGATGGACTCCGTTTGTAGAGTTCGTCACCGAGCTCGATGAAGGTCTTGGCACATCGAGAAATCCATCGAGCTTTAGTCCATTCGGGTGGGAGAACCTCCTTGAGGAGGTAGGCGAGTAGCGGTGCTCGCTAGTCGGTTTGATCGAGTGCCAACAAGGCGATGTCAGCGGGTGACGTCGTCATGGAGGCACTAGGGTCGGAGCCCCCGAGCACCGACTTAGCGTCGGGGTCGAAACCCCTGGGCGCTGGCTTGGCATCGGGGTGTGTCTGGATCGGACCTTCCAGGATGCGGGTAGACAGCTCGTGGAGATCATTGATGAAGATCCCGCTCGGAGGCAGATCTCGCCTGGCAGCCAATTTTGTGAGAAAATCAGCGGCATCGTTGTCCTTTTGGGGGACATGATGCAGCTTGATCCCTAGGAATTTGTCCTCAAGCTTGCGCACCTCCTGGCAGTATGCTGTCATGAGAGGGCTTTTGCTGGAGGACTCCTTCATGACCTGGTCAACGACCAACTCCGAGTCACCGCGGACGTAGAGTCACGTAGCGCCGAGCTCGATGGCGATGCACAGCCCGTTGATGAGGGCCTCATATTCTGTGGCATTGTTTGGGGCCAAGAAATGGAGGCAGATGGCGTAGCAGAGCCTACTCCCGTCCGGGGAGATCAGAATCACTCTAGCCCCCAAACCGGGCGCTATTACGGACCCGTCGAAGTACATTGTCCAGTACTCATGGGTGATGTCCGAGGTCGGTAGCTGCACCTTCGTCCATTCGGCGACAAAATCCGCTAGAGCCTGAGATTTAATAGTAGTACAGGGGATATACCTGATGTCGTGGCCCATGAGTTCGAGTGCCCACTTAGAGATCCGTCCTGCGGCGTTGTGGTTGCGGATGATGTCCCCGAGCGGGTATGAAGTGACGACCGCGACTTCATGGTCGGTAAAGTAGTGTAGGAGCTTTTGGGTTGCCATCAGCATGGCGTATAGGAGTTTCTACACCTGGGGGTACCAGACCTTGGGGGCGGTGAGTACCTCCCCGACGAAGTATACAGGCCGCTGGACCTTAAGGTGGTGTCCCGGCTCCTCCCTTTCGACGACCAGGGCAGCGCTCACCACATGGTTGCTTACCATGATGTAGAGGAGGAGGGGTTCTCCCCATCGGGAGCGACAAGGATTGGGGCCGACGTCAGGGATGCTTTGAGGCTCTCCAG
Organism: Miscanthus floridulus; assembly: GCF_019320115.1. Classification (NCBI taxonomy): domain Eukaryota; kingdom Viridiplantae; phylum Streptophyta; class Magnoliopsida; order Poales; family Poaceae; genus Miscanthus; species Miscanthus floridulus. The sequence continues at coordinate 57,407 of NW_027096675.1, read as the reverse complement.
AGCCTGCTGAGCTTCCTTAGTCCAGACGAAGGCGTCCGTCTTTTTGAGGAGCTTGTAGAGTGGCATCCCCCGTTCGCCGAGCTAGGAGATGAATCGGCTCAGGGCAACCAGACAGCCGGTGAGCCTTTGTACACTCTTGACGTTGCGTATAGGACCCATGTTGGAGATGGTCGTGATCTTTTCAGGGTTGGCCTCGATGCCGCGCTCGGACACAATATATCCTAGCAGTTTCCCTTTGGAACCCCAAAAACACATTTCTTGGGATTTAATCTGATGTTGAACCTTCGGAGGTTTACGAACGTTGCGGCCAAGTTTGCAATCAGGTCGCAAGCTTGAGCCGTTTTGACCACTATGTCATCAATATAGACGGCAATTGTTGGTTTTGGCCGCTCGGCTTGATTAGGCTGATCGAGCGAGTCGATTTGGTCGGTGAAGCATTGCTGCATGCACCTTTGGTAGGTGGCACCAACGTTCTTAAGGCCAAAAGGCATGGTTACGTAGCAATATGAACCATATGGGGTGATGAATGAGGTTGCGAGCTGATCGGACTCTTTATCGCGATCTGGTGATATCCCAAGTAGGCATCCAGAAAGGAGAGGATCTCGCAACCCAAGGTGGAGTCGACTATCTGGTCTATACATGGCAAAGGAAAGTGATCCTTTGAACACGCTTTGTTGAGGCCAGTATAATCAATGCACATTCTCCATTTCCCGGTCTTCTTTCTAACAAGAACGAGATTGGCAAGCCAGTCGGAGTGGAATACCTCTCTGATGAATCCGGCTGCTAGGAGTTTGGCGATCTCTTCGCCTATGGCCCTACACCTCTCGTCGTCGAAGCAACACAGGCATTGCTTAGCGGGCTTTGAGCCAGGGATGAGGCTCAGTGCATGCTCCGTGACATCCTGCGGTACGCCCGGCGTGTCAGATGGCTTCCATGCGAAGACATCGCGATTTGCATACAGGAAGTCGACGAGCTTGCATTCCTATTTGGCCGGGAGCTGGGTCTCGATCCACACCGTCTTGGTTGGGTCAGTGGGGTCGATCCCGACCGCCTTGGTTTCCTCGAGTGGACGAAAGGCCATCGAGGAGGTTGGTTTGTTGCAGTCCAGGACTGCTAGGGTCGATGACTCCCTGAGCTATGGGAGCTCAGACGAGTTGATGACCGCGGTGGCGAGCTCGAAATACTCATGGTCGCACGTGAAGGCATGCGAGAAGGCGCTGCCCACAGTGATGACGCCGTTCGGTCCCAGCATCTTCAGCTTGAGGTAGGTTTAGTTGGGGATCACCATGAATTTGGCATAGCATGGCCGCCCCAAGATGGCGTGGTAGGACCCTGGGAAGTCCACCACTTCGAAGGTGAGGACCTCCGAGCGGAAGTTGGCTCAGTTGCCAAATGTGACGGGCAGGTCGATCTGCTCGAGCGGGTATGCCTGCGCTCTAGGGATCATCCCATGGAAGGGAGAGCCCGCTGGGTAGAGTTCCTACCGAGGGATGCGCATGGCGTTGAGGGTGTCGACGTAGAGGATGTTGAGGCCGCTGCCTCCGTCCATCAGCACCTTGGTGAGGCGCTTCTTGCAAACGATGGGATCGATGATGACCGGGTAGCATCCCGGTCTCATGATGTGGGAGGGTTGGTCCCTCTGATCGAAGGTGATCGAAGATTCCGACCAGCTAAGGAAGGAGGGGACGACCGTCTCTGCGGCGCATGCCTCCCTATAGCGTACCTTGTGCTGGCGCTTGGAGCAGATGGCGTTAGATCCGCAGAAGATCATGATGCATTCCTCAGGGTCGGGGAAGCCATCCCCATCCTTGCCCGCCGCGCCTCCTTTCTTGGTTGCCGCCTCTTTGCCGTCTCCTTCTTTCGGCCCACCGGCCTGTCATAGGAAACGTTTGAGGAGCTCGCAGTCCTTGTAGAGGTGTTTGACGGGGTAGACGTGGTTGGTGCACGGGCTATCCATGAGCTTGTTGAAGTGGTCAGGCAGGCTCCCGAGCAGGTGGGTGCGACCAAATTAAATAGAGGGGTACTTTGGTACTTATCAAGAAAAACTGACATGGTCAAGGAAATCAACAAACGGATGGATGGTCAAAATGGACGGAAGTGCCATATACGGAATGAATTTTCACGTTGATGCTAGATAAGAAAATTCAAAATTTCTAGTGCCAAATACGAAAGAGTGATTTGTTTCGGTGCCAAATACAGAATTCTCCCTTTTTTCTCCCTTTCCACGTTCACTCGAGCCTTGATTTTTTGGGAGAAAAAAGAGAGAAGCAGTGGGCTTGAACCGTGGTCGCCTCCTGCGGCCGTGGGGGAATTGCCCTGTTTGCTTGCCTGTTGGCTGATTTGTTGTGAGAGAAAAATACTGTTCGTTGGCTAAAAAAGTATGGCTTATAAGCCAAGCGAACAGGACGAATAAGTGCGGAGGGAGGACGTGCGACTACAAGAGGTGGAGATCCATTGAAGGATGGCCATCGGATGTGGTAGAGTAAGGAGAGAGAATAAGTGAGAGTAAATCCTGTACGTTTATTTTTAGGATGTTGTTTTTCTGGGTGTATAAGTTTGGGTGGACGTTGCGAAGGTCATGACTGTGGAGTAGAAAAATGATTTTTAGAGACGTCCTCTTTTTAGGCAGATGGTTATATAAAAAATTGCCTCTAAAAGACTTCTCTGTGTTTCCAACCGCCACTCAAAATAATACCCACTCTTTTTAGATGCGGGTAGAAAGCCAAATCGTCTCTAAAACCCCCTATTTCTAAAGGCGGCTAGTGTTTCTAAGCACTTCTAGAAATTGAAGCATTTTTAAAGATGATTGGAAACTCCACCTGTCTCTATAAAACAATTTCTAGAGGCGGCATGCGGCTAGCAATGTGCCCCATTTTAGCAAAAAAAACATAACTTTTCTAAATCGAATCAAATGAAGGCAAACTTTATATAAAGTTGTATAGCTCGAAGAGATCTACAACTTTGGAGTTGATGACTTTTTTATTTGAAAATCATTTATGGTTCGAAAAATATGTTTTAAATTCTCAAATTTTGAAAATCAAAATTTCCACTTTTTTATTCAAATGACCTTAGATGGATAGATAACCTAAACCAAAGTTGTAGTAATCGATGAGATGCAAATATTTTTTGTTCAAACTTTTTTCATTTTAAATCATTTAAGGGCTCAAATATTTATTACAAGATTCATTAAAGTGAATACAAAAGGATTGTATCATTTATTTGGTCACAAAGTGACTTTACGGTGGACATGCACACTTTGGTTGATGTAGGCAATTTAAATGTGCCTTGGTTGCTTATTTTTAAATATAATAGCGGACATGCACACTTTAGATGCAAATTTAGTACTCCCCCGTTCCAAATTATATGGTATATAATACATGGTGTTATTGCAGGATATTTGTTATAATGGTGTAGGACGAGGTTACTTTAAATTAGTGTTTATAATGTCTGGTAATTTAGAAATGTTAAGTGTTACTTAGGTTTATTTTTTGTAATATATAGTATATGCGGGTAATGCATAGACAGATTTGGAAACTATTTTAATAATTTTAAAGGTGGATAATTTTTAAGAAAATGAGCTAGATCATCCTATGACTATTATTGTTAATGATGATTGGAATATACCGATCCGACAAGCTGTTGGTATACTTTTCAAGATTTTATCTCTTTTTTTTCTACGTCTCATTTGGATTAGCTTGAAAGCTAGTAAAAGCCTATAATTAGTAATAAGAAGATTGGTTACTCATCACAAAGGCCGTCAATTGTATCTCTAAATGCATTGTACTGAGTTTGTTCGCCTTATAGCTTTAGTATGAGTCCTTGTACATAACCCTCTAGGTTATGTAAGCTAGCATGGTCAACAAAGAACCAACTCATAAGTCGTAAGTGACCTATTTATTTACGATCTATCCCCCTAGCTTATGATAATCCTATAAACTATCCTGGCAAGTTTATTACCACTTTTGCCTTCCACACCATCAAGCCAAGCCAGCTTATACATATGTCATTCATCGTATAGCCATGGTTATATATGAAAAAAAAACACCGGTTTACCTTGCTCTTTTCTGTTATTTTTAATAAAAAAATAAAAGCTTGCTCTGACGATATTGTTATGCTGGAGCTCAATGGCGCTGAATCATACATCACGATGAAATGAGGCATGCATTCAGGTCTGGTTTATTTCCTAAAAATTTTCACCTCAAACTATCACATCGAATTTTACGGTACATGTATGGAGTATTAAATATAGACGAAAAAAACCAATTGCACAGTTTGATTGGAAATCGCGAGACGAATGTTTTAAGACTAATTAGTCCATGATTAGCCATAAGTGCTACAGTAACTAACATGCGCTAATGATGGATTAATTAGGCTTAATAAATTCGTCTCGCAGTTTCCAGGCAAGCTATGTAATTAGTTTTTTTTTATTAGTATCCGAAAATTTCTTCCGACATCCCAAAACATCCGATGTGATATTCAAAAATTTTCATTTCGCGAACTAAACTCAGGCTCATTAGGCAGCGGTCGTGCGCCACATTTGGTGGTGCGACTCCTACGCCTCCTAGGCATTGGCGATTTGGCATTGCCATTAGCAACAGTGACGGCCTATTAATAATCCATCATCCCTTCTTGTCTTATTTGGAGTCTCCCTCGCCTCGCAATTCCAATTTGCGACTTGCAATACCAACAGCAACCTACAGCAACACCATCACCTCCGACTCCGACTACTCCGATCCTCCCTCCCCACACCACCTTGGTCGTGTGGGTCTTGGTTCATGCTGTCCACTCCAGCACTCCTCTTCTCACGATAAGCGCGCTGCCGCCCGGCCAGGCCATGTCCGAGCTCCAGGACGACGGCGCCGGCGGAAATGGCCAAGACGAAGCCGCCGCCTTCGCCTCGCCGGCCAAGCGCCTCCGCAGGTCGCCGGCGCCGGAGCCCACCTCCGTGCTCTACAACCGCAGCCCCAGCCCGCCCACCTCCTCCTCCCTGGCCTCCTCCTCCGCGCCCGAACCGCCGCCCATCAGCGCCGAGGACTGGGAGGCCGTCCTCTCCGGCGGCGACATGGCCGCGCCACCAGCCGCCGCGCGGTCTCAAGACACCTCTTTCCTCCGCTGGATCATGGACGCCGACGCCCAAGTCGACGCCTTTGATCCCTTCCTGCCTCCACCGCCTTGCCAAGAGACCGCCGCCGTCGAGCCCTTCTTGCACCCGCAGCCGCAGCTCCAGCTCCCCGTGGCCGAGGAGGACCTCGGGCCAGGGGCGGCGGTGGACGAGCTCCTCGAGGCGGCGCGCCGCGCCGACACCGGGGACTTCACTGGCGCGCGCGAGATATTGGCGCGGCTCAATCACCGGCTCCCCTTGCCGCCGGGGCACCCGCACCCTCCTCTCCTCCGCGCCGCCGCTCACCTCCGGGACGCGCTCCTGCGCCTCGTCGTCACGCCCGCGCCCGGCACGCTCCAGCCCGGCTCCGTCTCGACCCCGCTCGACGTCGTGCTCAAGGTCGCCGCGCACAGGGCACTGGCGGACGCGTCGCCCACTGTCCAGTTCGCCAGCTTCACGTCCACGCAGGCGCTCCTCGACGCTCTCGGCGGCGCGCGCCGCGTGCACGTCGTCGACTTGGACGTCGGCTTCGGCGGTCGGTGGGCTCCGCTCATGCAGGAGCTCGCGCTCCAGTGGCGCCGAGCACCCTTCTCGCCGTTGCCGCTGCCGCTGCCGTGCTTGAAGGTGACAGCATTGGTGTCGCCGGGGTCAGCGCACCGCTTGGAGCTCCGTCTCACGCACGAAGGCCTGACGCGCTTCGCCGCCGAGCTCGGCATCTCGTTCGAGTTCAACGCCGTCGTGTTCGACCCGTTGGACACGTTTCCCCCCACGGGGTTGTCCGTCGCGCCCGGCGACGCCGTGGCCGTTCACCTCCCCATCGGCTCCGGGGCCCCGTCACCGGCGTTGCCGACGACTCTCCGCGTCGTGAAGCAGCTCCGGCCCGCCATCGTGGTGTGCGTCGACCACGGATGCCACCGCGGCGACCTGCCGCTGTCGCATCACGCGCTCAACGTCGTGCGCTCCAGCGCGGCGTTCCTCGAGTCGCTGGACGCGGCCGGCGCGCCGGCGGACGCGGTGGCGAGGTTGGAGCAGTACGTCCTGCGTCCCAGGGTGGAGCGCCTGTTGCTAGGCGACAGGATGCCTCCATGGCAGACCATGCTTGCGTCCGCCGGATTCGCGCTGGTGCAGCTCAGCAACGCCGCCGAGGCACAGGCCGAGTGCCTCGTCGGGCGCACGCCCACGCCGGGCTTCCATGTGGAGAAGCGGCAGGCGGCGCTTGCACTGCGGTGGCAGGAATCGGAGCTGGTGACGGTGTCGGCGTGGCGGTGCTGAAGAACTGATTCCGGCACTGGCACAGTTCCTGTAAAGATTGAATCTTTTTCTTTTCTCGTGTTGTAAAACTAGCTAACTTGCTGTTGTCAAGGTCAAGCTGTTCATTTTATAAAATTTATTTGTGATGATATAGGGCCTGTTTAGACGAGTTTGAGATTCTTAAAAACCATTTTTTGTCTGTAATTTCTAAAATCTGGATTCAGGATGTTTTGATCGTAGTTCTTAAAAATCTGGCTTCATCTACTGCTCATAGGGTCACAAGAACCTGGCAATATAAATGCTTCATATCTGTAACCATTATTGCCTAGGATAATGGCATCTCCAAGGCAAGTTTGTACAAAAGTAAGTGATCATAGTAATTAGGTGTCTATTTAACTCACTCTCTCTTCCTCTCCCTCTCTCTCCTAACTAATCTACGCCTTTAGGGCTAATCTCCATAATCATTTGGCAGAGAAAGGGCAAATATGGACCAGTGATAAAAATACAAAAGGAAAAACAAAAGAAGGAGAAATGACAGAGGGCATTCAGAAAAGTAGTCATCAAACCAACTTCAAAGGCTAGTTTTTCTTTTGGAGCAAAGCTTCAAATATTCGGCCTGTTCGTTGGTTGGTTTCTGGACTGGTTTAGGTTGGTTGGTGTTGGTTTATTGTGAGAGGAAAACACTATTGGCTGGCTGGCTTGAGCTGGCTGAAACCAACAAGCGAACAGGCTCATTAATGTGTATATATATAATCTAATTGACTACCAATAGCAACCAACCCAAAGGTTTTCAGTAGCATGTGGAGAGAATGTGAAGGGCAAAAAGTAATGGGTATATATAATCTAATGGTGAAGAGTAGGTTATCTGAATATAATAAACAGTTTGTTTGTTTTATCGGTAAGCTGGCAAGGGCTTGTTCGTTTGAACTTATCAGCCGGCTTATCAGCTAGAATCTACAGTATTTTTCTCTTTCAACAAAACTGCTTCAGCCGGCTTATCAGCTGACTTTAATACCTGAGCTATGGGATGTGGATTTTTTTTTCAAAATAAAATACTAGCTAGAGACCATAGCAAAACAAATTTCAAAAAGTAATGAGTAGGGCCGTAGGGGCATGGTATATATGCATTGTGACGCATAATGTTGGTCTTTCCTATTTCATGGAGCGGAAACGCTAGTGTCCAGACGCCCGCGCGTGCACGCCTCATTCACGTGGGGGTCACGTGTCGCTCCGTGTCACACGGCCGCTCCGTGTCGTTCTGCGCACACATGGTTTCCCTTCACACCCACACGAATGCAGCCGGGCCCAGCAGCTGCAGCGGCGGCCACTGCAGATGAGGTCCACAACAACATGTGCAACACCAGATCTACTTTTGCAACATCTAGAGGAAACATTTGTAACATACATCCAAAACAGTTCAAATACTTGCAACATACGTCTGAAACACAAGGGAAACATGTGTGTAGCCATTGCAAAAACATATGCAACATCTAGATGAAACACTTGCAACATATGTGTGAAAACATATGCAACATCCGGATGAAACACTTGCAACATAAGTGTAAAACATATGCAACAACCAGATAAAACACATGCAACATCCGTCTGAAATAGCTAAAACATTTGGAACAGACGCTTGCAACATACGTGTATAGCCGTTGCAACATATGCAACCTCCCGATCTACTTTTGCAACATTCACATGAAACACTTGCAACATGCATACGAAACACATGAAACACATGAAATATACGTTGCAACACGCGCTTGCAACATCCGAGGAAGGAAGGGAGCGCGAGGTGCAGCCGGAGAAGGCCGCTCCGGGTCTGGCCACTCCAGATCTCGTGATGTCGCGAGCTGAGGTCGAGTGTCACGGCAGCGCCGGCGTCGACGGCGGCCTCGACCTCCTAGTCGGGAACGGCGGCATCGCCAGCACGTCGACGCGGCGAGGGGCAAGGCAGGCGCGCAGGGGTGGGGACCGGGCACGACTCGACAGGGCGGAGTGGGCGCGGTGGGGGATGGAGTATGGCGTGGCGGTAGACGTGGCGTGGCTCAACGCGGGATGGGTGCGCCGCCGCGATGCGGCTTGGGGCAAATGGACGGTGCGGTGAGTCGCGATGAGCGAAGCGAGAAGTTGGGGATTTATGTCGGCTGTCGCAGTGCAAATGGAGTAGACAGAGGAGAGAACGTAGATGGGCCTATTGGGCCGGTCGCTGTGCTGGAGCCAGCGCAGAGCATAGCGTCTAATTTTTTTATAAATTACGGACGTAAGTTCTGTAGCATTACGGTTCGCGGAATGTACAACAAACCTGTGCAATAGATACGACTGTGACGTGCGTAATTCACCGATCCATTGTGTGCTTGTTCGCTTGTCTGAATTCTGGAGGAATCTGGATGGTTTGGAGGAATGCTGGAGGAATTTGTGAGAGAAAAACACTGTTCCGGATGAAAAAATAAGCGGATCCAAGTCAGGTTTAAGGGCACGCGAACGGGGCCATGTATCTTTCACCGTCAGGTTTAGTAAAGATATAGTGCACTCCTTACTACACACAGTAGGAAAATCTTGTTTAGCCTTTGCAACCGCGGTGCATATATACAAACTTTTTTAAAAAAAAATTTGATGCTACATGGTCGTTGAGATGGCATGGAAATGATGAAGTTGTGGTACATAGATGATACATGCATGCACCCGTACCTACAAGTGAACAACACGGCCGGGGATGTTGTTGTTTCTGTTCGTGCGTCCTCATCATCTGTGATATGACAGTTTGACACCGACCTTTGGATATACTCCCTCTGTCCCTTATTGTGTGTCGTTTCCGGTTTTCGTGTCACAAGTTTAACTCGATTTGTAGAAAATACGTGCAACATTTGTATCTCCAAATAAATTTATTAAAAAACTAGATTCAAATATCTTTCCAATGATACTAATTATGTACTGTAAATATTAATATTTTTTAATATATATTTAATCAAAGTTGTTTCTTGGGAAGCGTAAACGACAGATAAAAAGGGACGGAGGGAGTATGAGCAATTTTCGTCCCCTGTCGTCAGTACTCCGTACCTATTTGAGGAACAATTGGAAGCCACAGATTTGCAGTGACAACTTGCTTGTTGGACGACTGTCAAAATAATGAGGTGGTCACTCGTACATCATGCATGTAGCTAGCTGCCTAGTAGTCATTTGCCCATGCAATTAGTTGCTAGGTCCATTAATTGTTAGGACTACTCTCGCATTAGTTGGGCATGCACTTGTGGTCCATAATCTGCGTTTCAGATCCATTCAGAGTTGGTACTACAAACGTAGTAGTACTGGTTATGCCATGATTACTGATAATAATCCGACCCTAAGCGGTGAAAGTATTCAAATTTACAAGTTTCAGCGGGACGAAAGGTACTCCGTAGCATTTTTACCATGAACTGGTGACAGTGAATAACTTGCACTTCAACTTTTGACAAATAAATTTTCATTGCATCGGTTAGAGTGAGACTCTGCTCACACTTTTTGCAAGCTCGATAAACTACTCTTGTAATAGTGCTCAGTCAAAAAATTAAAACAAAAACCCTCTTGTAGTGCTGTCGTTGCTTGGTTATATATATACACTACGGAGTATATATCATTCTTGTTTTGTCCTAGAAGGTAGTAGTACCGTAATCTTAAACAAATCTCCTTGCATCAACTGGTTGTAGTATTTTAGTCAAGCATTATTACACAGTTACTTTGGCCCTCTCTCTCTCTCACTACGCCAGATTCTTACAGCAGGAACGGGGGCATTTTTACTGTAGGGGCGGCTGGGGTTGGGGGCGCCCCTACAGTGGGCGTCCTCGGGGCCCAGCAGCCCAGCCGCCCCTACAGATGTCACTGTAGGGGCGGCTGGTAACCTGAGCCGCCCCTACAGTTGGGGCTGATCTGTAGGGGCGGCTCAATCACCAGCCGCCCCTGCAGCAGATGTCACTGTAGGGGCGGCTGGTAACCTGAGCCGCCCCTACAGTTAGGGCTGATCTGTAGGGGCGGCTCAATCACCAGCCGCCCCTGCAGTGCCGACTGTAGGGGCGGCTGAATCACTAGCCGCCCTACTGATGGCAAGATGACTAATGTGTGCTAAAAATTTATCAAATGAATAAATGACCAAAATAAAAGTTGTAGATATTCATGAGTTGAACAACTTTGGTATTCATCACTTTTTATGTTGAAATCAATTTGGGTCTCAAATTTTGGTTCGAACTTGTCGTTTTTCAAAATTTCAAATTTGAAAGGTTCAAATTTTGTGAAATGACAAGATGACTAAAATAAGAGTTGTATATATTAATGAGTTGAACAACTTTGGTATTCATCATTTTTTATGTTGAAATCATTTTGGGTCTCAAATTTTGGTTCGAACTTGTTATTTTTCAAATTTAAAAATTTGAAAGGTTCAAATTTAGTCAAATGATAAGATGACCAAAATAAAAGTTGTAGATCTTGATGAGTTGAACAACTTTTGTATTCATCACTTTTACATCTCAAATCATTTAGGGTTTGAAAATTTGGTTTGAACTTGTCAAATTTTAAATTTCAAATTTTAAAATGTGTAAAACATTGTCACATCTAAGTTTGATCAAACTTAAATGCTGAAGCATGATTTTAGAAATTTTTAGGAAAAAAACCATCACATTTTGAGTTAGTATGAGTGAGAACAACTAGTTACAAAGTTTACCCATAGATTAAAAAGAGAAATCACACTGTTCTATATGATCCTTACGTGATCATAGTGAACAGTGTGATTTCTTTTTTTAATCTGTGGGTCAACTTTGTAACTAGTTTTTCTTCTTCATACTAACTCCAAATCTGATAATTTTTTTCCTAAAATTTTCTAAAATCATTCTCTATCAATTTATTTTGTTGGTTTTGTCAATATATACATATGAAAAGTTTGAGCAATTTAAATTTTGAATTTAAAAAAAAATGCAACTTCAGACAAGATTTTGGTACCCCAAATGATTTCAGCTGAAAAAGTGATAAATATCAAAGTTGAATAACTCATCAAGATCTACGACTTTTGTATTGACCATTTCTTCATATGACAAAGTGGTAATGACATTGTTCACAAATGTGACACATCTCTTATAATGTTTTATAAACTATATGAGACATGTGTAAGATTAGCGAACAATGTGTGCTAAGAATTTGTCAAATAAAGAAATGACCAAAATAAAAGTTGTAGATATTCATGAGTTGAACAACTTTGGTATTCATCACTTTTTATGTTGAAATCAATTTGGTTCTCAAATTTTGGTTCGAACTTGTCGTTTTTCAAAATTTCAAATTTGAAAGGTTCAAATTTTGTCAAATGACAAGATGACTAAAATAAAAGTTGTAGATATTAATGAGTTGAACAACTTTGGTATTCATCACTTTTTATGTTGAAATCATTTTGGGTCTCAAATTTTGGTTCGAACTTATAATTTTTTAAAATTTCAAATTTGAAATGTTTAAATTTTGTCAAATGATAAGATGACCAAAATAAAAGTGGTAGATCTTCATGACCTCTACAACTTTGATGTTTATCAAATTTTCATTTGAGATGATTTGGTGTCTCAAAATTATTTTATTAGTTTTGATTTTAATTTTTTAAAATTTTAATTTTTTCCTCATTTTTAAAGGTTCACTACTATTCATCTACAGCTGCCCCGTCCCTGGCCGTTGGATCCCGTCCGCAGAGCCCGGATGGCCGCCACGAACGCTTCCAGAAACCACCAAGCCGAGTACCACCAGCCTCCTCTATCCATCTCACCGCATCCGTCATCTACGCACCGCCGCCTCGCAGCCTCCGCCTGCTCTTCCTCTCCCCCGCCTGTGCCCTCCGCCGAACGCTGCGCGTCCCGCAGGGCGCGGCGGCGCTCCGGCCCGCCTCCGGCCAGCTGCGACGACACCACGCCGGAGCGCCCCCCTCCCCTCCGGCCTGCGCCCTCCCCCGGCCGCGAGGCGCGGCACGCAGGGCGCCGCTGCGCCACGCTGCACCAACGCGGCCGGGGCACGCCGCGGCCCCGCAACAGCGCCTGCCCGACTCCGGCCATCTCCCTCGCGTACTCCTGCAGCAGCGACGGCCGCGCCCACCGCCCGCAGGCGCAGGGAGGCACCAAGCGTCCTCCGCCGTCACCCAGGGAGATGCGAGCAGCAGGTAGGCTCTCCTTTCTCTCTCTCTTTTTATTTCCTCAATTTTCCCATATGATATATTGATATGCACATGAAAATTCATTTGCAGGGCCACTCCCTCTCGCTGATATTGTCTACCTCCTCCTCCTGCATCATGTCACAGGCACTCCATGTGAGCCAAACCTATACTGATAAACGATTCAAGGTATTTGGCAATTTCCTCAACAGAGTGTCCAGGGTGGTGTTGAATTTTGCAGTTCTCACAATGTTTACAGGCGTGAGTCATGATTTCTTTCCTGTTGGTTTCGTCCAAGATTTGTTCAACAAATATATGAATTTGTGTTGTTACTTTCCTGCAACATTTACCCCTAAAATTATTCCTTGACCTGTATTCTTGGTTCTAACAATTTGTTGTGTCCTATAGGCATACATATAGAACTAATACAGTTGCTACCAGAATTTGGTTTCCGTGCATATGAGGAAAATCATGTTTACTCATTTTGGTTCTGCAAGCTCATTTACATCCCTGAACATTCAGAAAAAACGAATCTTTGTGTATGTCATTCAAACACATAGATGTTAGATGTCCATTAGCCAATAAATTACTTTCTCCTTTCAGTTAGCTGTCATATCCATTAGTTTTGTTCATTGCTGCAGTGCAATTTCATCTTCTACCGGATAATCTAACACAATGTTTCTTCACCCAAAAAACATGTTTTGTTCAGTTGCTGAACTGAATTTGACAATGTATTTTCTCTGCACAGAAAAAATTATGATGATCCTTCTCATACACTACATAACATTGCTTATTTGCGACAAAGTCATGCTGGGCTACGATCACAAGAGTAACCTGTTGCCCCTCATCTTGGTTTTGATGCTTACTACAGAATGATTTCTTTTTTCCCAGGTGTCCACTTCATAGATTTCAGTGCCCATGTATTTGTTTTTCATAGTGTTTTCCAGGTCAAGATGCCAGGCCGCCAAAGTATTAGGCACAGAAATCCTTTAAAGGACTCCATGATATTACGGACTGCCTCAAAAGCAGTTTTAATGGTCGAAGCCACAAGCAGTTTTCATGGTTGAAGCTAAGGTTAGTTACCACTTACCGGTTAATGCAACTGACTTGCCCAGGGATTTACAAAGTTATTATTTCTGTAACAAAAAGTGATGTGTTTTATTACTCTTAACTTCAGTTGTACCCCAACGAAGAGCACATCGATTGTTTTGTGTTACCAAACTAGATGTTACCTCAAAAGATTTGATTTTACATGCTGCACATTAATGGTTTTTGTTATTAAATTGTCAGGTCATTATCTACTTACATCAAGGACTTCCCACATGGTCATGACCACGCTCGGAATTGTTGATTGATTGAGTTGAACTAAAACAGATCTCTTTTTTCCCCTAATATTCTTTCCATTCTATGATTTCATATCAGTCGCTTCCATCGACCTATAATTCTTCTTGCCTTATAGATTTATGTGAACCTTCCCCTGTATGTGCCACCATATTATAATAAAAATGATATACAAGTCTACGTCCTATTCTTTGAAAGCAGTCATGAAAATAGAAAAGGACGTGAAGCTGTTTATATAGATTGATCTCATAAAAAAACAAACATTCCATTATTTTAAACATTAATTTTGGCTCTGTGCTGCTTGGGTTTAGCTAACAGGTGTTACGTTTCCATCCTGACAATAGGTTCTGTGAAGGACATAATTGTAGGCCTGCATTACAACCAAATCAAGGTAGCCAATATTCTTTGCTGGACAATGTTACACTTTTGTTCAACATTTCATCATGAGCTCTTTTAATTTCAAACATTTGCCATTCTTCTTCCCTAGGGTGATTAGGAAAAAGGATATTTGAACTTAGAAGATTTGGCTACATAACAAAGCGCACGACCTCCTACGTACTGGTGCCGTCTCTAAAAACTAAAACAACGCTGCGTACATAGTCTGCAGGTACAGATTCCTCCCTTCTAAAATTGGTGCATTGTGTCTTTCTTTATTTCTGCATATTTTACTTCTTTTCAGCACTATCTGTTTTATTATTCTGCCTTTCTACTTTCCTACAGCAGTAGCCTGATTTGCTAATTACCTGTTGATTGTAGAGCAAAATGTTATATAGTGCCCGGTAGCCACTACATACTCCCTTATTTCAATAATATTTTTAGGTGATCATGCGGTTGCCACTATCTCATCTTTGGTTCACAAATTCAAGGTTTGAAAACAACAGATCATTAACAAGAACGGCATTATCATGTGTGATCCATCATTATGCAAAGTTTGCAACTTTTGCGGTGTGCTTTGTCATAATCCCGTTGCCTTATGCTCTTACTGAATACTCATCTCTGCAGTCTTGCTGTAGTTTTTTTTCCACACCTGTCAATTCATGGTTTGATCTTTCTTATGACCACAGTGTGTCAGACTTGATCAGTCAACTCATCAAACATTTCAGGAGGCTTGTCTTTTTGTTTTCCTTTTCTGATTCTGATTTTTTTTCTAGTTTTACTTTATGTTAGGCACCATGTATGAGGAGCCACAAGCTGGGGGACAAGATCACGACACTTTAGTAGCTAGTCTCGTCATATGGCAAGGTAAGGACCAGCAGCTATTTGCTTTGGGTGCTGATTATTATCTGTCATTACAGGAAGTACATTCCATCGCTGAAAACTGAAATCCGGTGTAGTATACTTTTCTGAAAGCATGTGTAGTAGTACTGTATGCTTTGGTTCAGATCTCAATAGCCCAAGTATAGATATTTTGACCAGACATGCACTAGTGTAAACAAAAGTGATTCCTAGTGATTCCTTCTATTACAGAATGCCACAAAACTTTAGATTTCAAACTCTTATTATCTGTTCTGAACATGAATCATTTTCAGGAGGCAAACAATCTATATCTTTTCATTTGTCAGCATATTTTAATTTATAGCTACAGGTATATATATGTTTTCACTACTAGGAACTTCTATGTTTGCTAA
Source organism: Miscanthus floridulus (assembly GCF_019320115.1). Taxonomy (NCBI): domain Eukaryota; kingdom Viridiplantae; phylum Streptophyta; class Magnoliopsida; order Poales; family Poaceae; genus Miscanthus; species Miscanthus floridulus. Next base: position 41,935 of record NW_027096675.1, on the reverse strand, counting down.
TTATTGTTCTTTATCCAATAATTAAATACTATACGTAATTCTCATGTCTCACTATTCCATGGCCCAACAGCAGACATCAGACATGTTGATTTGTAGGAAAGTTTGTATCCAAAATATTTGACAATGTTAAGTACAAATCCTCAAGGTGAGGGCTTTCATATGTAATGAATCTATCTCTGTTGAAATTGGTTTTCCCTGTAGCTGTCCTTGCATGATTGTTCTTAACAATTATTTGTCTCCATGGAGATTTCTTAGCAGTAGCAATATCTGCATGTGTAGTTGTGACTGCATCAAATGTACTGAATTTTCAGTATTGGCTAGAGCAAATGTTTGAACTTTATTATTCTAGTTGTATTTACTTGCTGTGAATATATTATTATATATATATATATATATATATATATATATATATATATATATATATATATATATATATATATATATATATATATATATATATATATATATGGGGTCAGATTTGAATTTGAATTATTTTTTTTTGCTGAAAAATCCACTGTAGGGGCGGTTCTTGATTGAACCGCCCTTACAAATACACACAGCAGGGGCGGCTGGTGATACAGCCGCCCTTATAGAAGTTCACTACAGGAGCGGCTGATATTACCAGCCACCCCTACAGAGGGCACTGTAGGGGCGGCTGAAAACACCAGCCGCCCCTACAGAGGGCACTGTAGGGGCGGCTGAAAACACCAGCCGCCCCTACAGAGGCCACTACAGGGGCGGTCAAGAAACCGCCCCTACAGAGACACCCTCTGTAGGAACACCCTGGGAAGGGCGGCTGGCGCAGCCGCCCCTACAGAGGCTATAGAGCCGCCCCTACAGTTAAATTCTGTAGTAGTGTCTATATATATATATATATACACACACACACTTTTGAAAGCTTCAAGATTTGTGTACCAATTAAGTATATCAAACTACTGTATATATAGCGTATGCTATATGCATTGTGTCTAGAGTTGAATCATTTGGTGGTGTCACATCACATGGGCGTTTGCCCCTCGGGGCATGATTTTTCTAGTATGTGGCATGCCTCATCCAAGCTAATTAAAGGCATGAGCTACATCATATCATAGACAGTCTCCACACGACACACGCTAGCTAGTTAGCTATCAGCTAGTACTACATGTTCCTGCATCAGCATGACGATGCATGCATACTGTCCAATAATATAATCAAGCTAATCCATGATTTCCTCTGGATAAGCATGATTATATATATTCAGCTAACACAGAAATTAAAATTCTCAGCTGAAAAATATATATCGACCTTTGTTTCACCTTTAATCTAGTTTTAGTTTATTTACTGCAGGAAGAGATGGACACACACATGATGCGTGATGTCTGCATCTCTGATGACGAGGACCACTGCACTGCGTGCCGGCCGTTTCTTGAGTGAGGATTATGACCTCCAAATTAGGAGTATAGCTAGTACTTAGGACCACAGACCATGCATTACATCGGATGCCTGCCAACATCTCGTTAAAAACTCAAACTACTAGTAATAAAGTTAATTCCAACCCAACGTACAGCCAGAGATGAACAGTAAATAGTACAGGTAGTCCTCACTTGCATGCTGCAAATAAAACAAGCTGATCCGGCCGGAGCCTTGCATTGCAGGTCAATGAACTCGCCTACCTCACGAGACAAAAGGTAGCTACATATGTGCTTTACGGCTTTGGTTGATCTCTTCGATCTCTTGCCGCCCAGGAAAGGTATTTTGCACTTGTCAAGCAAAGTTCGTACGCAGGCATCTCGTCAGTTGTTTTTGCTGTTCAACGTGTTTACAGACAGGCAACGACACCTGACCTCCTGACGATATGAAAATGCTTCCATTCCTTCGGGGCCTGTTTGGAACGCAGGAATTAAAAACACGGAAATAGGAAAAAACGTAGAAATGTGGTGAGTGTGTAGTGGTAAAACAGAGGAAAGGAAAAACGCGGGAAATAACTAGAAGGAGTGTTTGGAACGCAGGAATCCATAACACAGGAAAAACGCAGGAAGTAACATGTTAATTTCCTACTTTTCCTGGGCAAGCTCGAAGGAAATCAAAACCAGAGATCTGAGTGGATTCTTTTTTTCCTGTAAAACGAGCGTCCGCATGTTTGATTCCAGAGGAAAGGAACTGGGATTTCCTTTGTTCCAAACGTGCATTCTCACTTCCTTTTCTCCGTTTTGCAATTCCTGTACTTTTCCTTTGATATTCCTGCAATCCAAACGGGGCCTCAAGTAGCTAGGCTAGGAAACACAGGATGTAGCATTATGGACAAAGATGACAACATGCAAAAACTGTATGCAATACGTACAGTACAGGTATAGCTGATGCTTGGTCCTTACTGTAAAATACGACCTTTGATTTGTCTGTCTGGCGAAATGATTTGCCGGTGGTGCCGATGCAATGATATGTTCTGTCACTGAGCTCAATTGTAGAAGTATATAATGATAAGACGAAGGCTGCATATCTGATCGTGATCGGATTTAGGCATTCTATATATATATGCACCTATACAAATGAAGAACACGTCGAGTTCACGATGCAATAAGGGCGTGATGGAAACAGCTAGCTATCCATTCTCTCTCCTAATCTCATGATGGCGATGGCTGTGCCTGCCGTCATGGTTAAGGTCTCAATAAGCAGGAAGCTTTCGCTGGCTGCCTCTCCTTTCTGCGCGCGGATGCCTTTGCAACCACAGCCTCCTGATATGGGCTCCTCGATCGCCTTTTATCAGCCTGGTCGGCAGGCCTGAATTGGCTGGCTGGTGCTGGGCGCTGGACCAGCCAGCCCAGCCAGCTAATTTCAGCCACCAGCCATTCCCAGCAGCTTGTTACCATGATTTTAAAATTTTAAATTTAAATTGAATATTGGTGGCAACAACATGTGGTTTCATATAATGGCGCCAAACCACAATGCACATAAGGTTGTTTACAACACATTTGCAATCCGCAATACACAGTTAAATAAGTTACATGTTCAACCAACAATTTACAATCCATTTGTTCCATCCATACAAAACACATACAACCTAGCTAGGTCAAATGGCAGGCACAAGTCATATATTTGCTTGCACAATCTAACTACATTCACTACAAAAATACCTCATCTCCATCAAAAGCAAAATGGCATCTGTTGTCTTCCTAGTGACAGCATCATGTACACCCTTGTTGCCAATACGGCATTCTGTGGTTACCACACAGTTGTGTCTATCGTACTTCCACGTGATCCATTTGACAACAACAAAAAGACAGTAAGGTCGGGAGGAGAAAGAAGTTTACCAGGCGGTATGAAACTTCACCACTACCAACAGTATAAGAGCGCCCAGAGCCAACAACACCTTCTTCGTATCCTCTTACAATATTTCTCCCACCAATTGCAAATGCTTCATGAGGTGCAAATTTTCTCTCCATGTGACCTCCAGAAGCACTACATCATCAAACAAAAAGATTATAAAGAAAGTAACAGAACTGGAAAAACTGTCGGTGCAAGTTCAATGGATATTTTTTGCTACAGGCCCATACAAGAATGTGATTAAAACAAACCTTACAAGAAGCCTAGCAGGACCAATTTCATATCCCTGCCTCAAACGTGCTGTCACTCTGTTGAAGCTAAGCCACTCAGGAAGAACAGGCAAACCTTGGTCAATGTTGAAAACAAACTACAAGGAACAATGATAGCAGGAGATAAGCAATGATGGCTACAAAAATTGCCAAGTTGGGGAAGGAATAAGCATTGATGCCAACCATTGTAGAGATATGGTCTCCAGAATATGTGTAGATACTTTCAAACTTAGCTAGCAGAGTATCATCATAATCATGTCCACTGCAATGCAACGAGACAAACATCAGGTGGAAATCTTAACTCAACAATTATACTAACTGCATTAGAATCTTTTATGTGAAACTAAGGAAATAAGACAATGAGAATGGAGACCTGGCAGTTAATTGGCAGTTATAGAAATCCCTGATGACTGGAGTGGAGTGTCTTCTAACTCCATTCACAAGAACTTGTACAACATTTACTAGTCAAATGCAAGGTACAATTCGACAATAATGAACAATTGCCTTTTACTGCAGTGGAGATACAACAAATACTATGTCAGGACATAAAATAGCAGATATAAGGAAAAAATCACAAAGTATCAAAGTTCACAGCTGAGCTCCTTACCACTTCTCAGTTTCTATGGGTAGTCAACAAGCAAAACCCAAGTGATGGCATCTGGTATGGTATATCAGATAACATGTAACTCCATGTATCCAGCAATTCAACATAGGTAATCAGCAAGCAAACGCAAGCAATGGAGGCTGGTATATGAAACAACATCGAACTCCATGTACCTACCGACTAAAAGGATACACAAGAGAGGCAGTGACCATTTGCAGATTCAGCAACAATAAAGATCCCAAGGCCAAGAAATGTGTAGGTGAGCCTGGAGTATGTACTCAGTAAAACAACCAGTTCCACAGTATATACTCTGAAATATTGAAAGGCATAAATTTTATAAAGCAAAGCAACCAGTTCCACAGGTTCACATGTTTGAGGTGTAAAACAACCAGTTCCACAGGTTCACATGTTTGAGGTGTAATCAACTATGCAAAGAAAAGCTTAGTATACTAACAGTTATCTAATTTTAATTTTGAGGTGCTAATGTTTGAGGAGTAATTAACTACCATAATTCAGTACTGTAAACAACAGACAGATATATAGGAAGTAGCTGCATTACCTCACCTTTCCTAAATTAGATACCACTCCACACAACCATAGATATTAACTCCCTAACTCCAGAGGTTGGGGTTCCCCGATTTAGCTCAACCCACTCCGGTAGCTCATACGAAGGTGGATCAGCTTCGTACTTAAGCATCCACAAGTAATTTTCTAAAGCAAAGCATGAAATGATTATCATAGCCTGCTTCTTCCTCTTGTAGTACGGCACCCCATTCAGAATATGCCAACTGTTGGTGTTTCGGACCGGGGGGTCCTCAACCGGCTAGTGAATTTGTTCTGCGTGCTCCCGATCCCGAATGGTGATGCAAAGAGACACAAGGTTTATACTGGTTCAGGCAACCGAGGCCCTACGTTCAGTCTGAGAGGTCGATCTTGTATTCCTTGCACCGAAGTGCTTGTAGTAGGGGGTTACAAGCTAAAGGAGAGAGGGAGCTGGTCCCAGGTCTCGGCAGGGTGTCGTGCGGGCCGCTTGAGACGTTGCTCTCAGGCGGCAGGGATGTGTGTATGTGCGTGTGTCTTCCCCCCTAAAATAGCCTAGGTCCTCTCCTTTTATAGCATGAAGGGAGGACTAGGACGGTACATGAGCTAACTATACGACGTTGTGTGAATAGTGGCGGCGTGTCCGGGCCCTGTAGCCTGTTCCTAGTGGCGGGGTGGAGCCTGTTTCTGTGGCGGTGTGGCCGTCGGAGTGGTCCGTCCTTAGAGCACTGGGGCGACGTGGCCGTCCCAGCAGATCCTGTGCGTCGTGGGAGCCCCGGGACTGCCTCGGAGTGGGTGCGGCGGTGGACGTGCAAGCCACTGTGGACGGACTGCGTGCGAGGCCGAAACTTGGTCGGTGTCGAGGCTGTACCATGGTGGAGGGGTCTCGGCAGGCACGATCCCCAAGATGGCCGAGACCTTGGTGTACGGTGCCGAGGCTTCGAGTGGGCGGCTGATCGTGGGTACAGTGTTAGGACACAGTGGCTGGTAATTCCCACCGTACCCTGTCCCAGCCGGTATGGCGCTGATCGTGGATACAGCGTTAGGACACAGTGGCCGGTAATCCCTGCCGTACCCTGTCCCAGCCGGTATGGCGCTGATGCGACCTTGGGTCGCGTCGGCCATTCTGTGATGTTGAGCCGTCGTCCGGCTAAGATTGCGGGAGTGGTTGAAGCATTAATGGGACATGACACGTTGTCTGGAGGGCCGGTCGAGGCGGGGGGTGACGGGCTGCGGGCGACCCAGCCTCGAGCAACACGGAGGCTGGGGCCTCACGCGAGACGGAGATCGGGTTCCTTGCTGAGGCCTCGCGCGAGACGCCTCACGTGATACGGAGAATGTACCCCTGCCGAGGCCTTCCCTGGAGAGCCTCGGGTGAGACGAAGACGGCACCCCCTGCTGAGGCTCGGCGCCCCCTGCCGAGGCCTACCCTGGGGAGCCTCGCGCGAGGCGAAGTTTGTTCCAAGACCTCCTGCTCGAGGCTCGAGGCGAGGTGGAGGAGGGCTCGGTCGTGGCAGGTGAGGGGCCCACGGCTTACCTTCTAGCTTTATTTTGATGTTTGCTTGGGGTACCCCGTTCTAAGGTACCCGACAGTAGCCCCCGAGCCTCGGGGTGAGTGCGCGCATTCTCCCTGAGGGTTCGTCGAGGCTGGGTTTATGCCTGCTTCGTAGGAATTGGTTTGTTTTCTGAGGTTCCGGTGGGTGCGCGCGAGCGCACCCGTCGGGTGTAGCCCCTGATCCCCTGGAGGAGTGAAGTTACTCCTCCAGGGGCTTTCTCCATTTTCGCGTTTGAGTGATCAGTTCTTATTGCATTTGCCGAGCCCTTAAGCGCAAGTTCGGGTCGCGGGGGTCTCGGCGAGGTTGCAAAAAGAAGGCCCTCTAGCCTCCGCACGGAGCGAGAGGTTCGTCAAGGGTCCCCCTGACTTTGGGTATGTCCCTCACGCTTCCTTTCGCTCAGAAGGAGGGGTGGAATGTGCCATGCTACCCTCGATGGGCGCGAGCGTGGACACTTTCGGTGAGCTGTTATCGGGTAGTCCGAGTGGAGGCCCGAGCCCCATTCGCTAGGGGACGGCTAGCGGTCCAGAGACGCACTCCAAAAGTACCGGAGGATTTCTCTAGTGGGTGCCGAGGCCGTTCACTGGGCCTCGGTAGCTCGGTGCCTCCCTACGGTGGGATCCCATTCGGATACTCTCCTGTCGGTCTCGGACACGACTTAGGATGCCCCGAGCGACTGTTCGTTCGGGCCTGGGCCATTCGTAGGCTCGCCCCGAAGTCGTCCCTGACTCTGTTGCCCTGGGGCGGCTATCGAAACCTCTTGGAGGCCCAACCTTCGAACCCCTGGACCGTAACGGGCTCGGTGCCCTTTATCGCGTTTTTGTCTTGGTTTTTGGGTGCAAGAGGAGCCCCCGAGCCTCCGCCTGGAGCAAGAGGACGATCAGGGGTCTCCTGACTTTTTCATTTGCCCCTCACATATCCTTTTCGTTTGGATGGAGGGTTTGTTTGCCGAGCCCATTCTGGTCTCGGCAAGGTCGCAGGAAGAGCCCCTAGCCTCTGCGCAGAGCGAGAGGGCCGTCGGGAGTTCCCCTGACTTTTTATACGTCCCTCACATATCCTTTTCGTTTGGACAGAGGGTTTGTTTGCCGAGCCCATTCTGGTCTCGGCAAGGTTGCAGGAAGAGCCCTTAGCCTCTGCGCAGAGCGAGAGGGCCGTCGGGAGTTCCCCTGACTTTTTATACGCCCCTCGCGCGTGAGGGTTTGTTTGCCGAGGCCCCTTTTGGGCATGGGCCCGAGTTGTGGGGTCTCGGCGTGTTTGCAGGAGGAGCCCCCTAGCCTCTTCACAGGGTGAGAGGGCCGTCAGGGACTCCCCTGTCTTTTTATACGACCCTCACGCTTCCTTTTCGCTCGGAAGGAGGGGTGGAATGTGCCTCGCTACCCTCGATGGGCACGAGCGGTGGCACTTCCGATGAGCTGTTATCGGGTAGTCCGAGTGGAGGCCCGTACCCCGTTCGCTAGGGGACGGCTAGCGGTCCAGAGACACACTCCAAGAGTACCAGAGGATGTCTCTAGTGGTTGCCGAGGCCGTTCGCTAGGCCTTGGTGGCTCGGTGCCTCCCTATGGTGGGATCCCATTCGGAGACTTTCCTCCGGTCTCGGACACAACTTTGGGCGTCCCAAGCGTTTCGCTTGCTTGGGCCTCGGCCCCGTATGGGCTCGCCCGCGGTCGTCCCTGACTCTGTTATCCTGGGGCGGCTGTCAAAACCCTTTGGGTCCAGCCTTCGAACCCCTGGATCGTAATAGGTTCAGAGCCGGATTCCCTCATACGAAAGGAATAGGCCACAGGGAATATCTTCCCTATTGGCTCGGGCGGCGCGCCTTTTGAGGCAGTTTTATTGGGAGTCAAAACGGTACCTGCTGCCGTAGTGGCCGGGCGTGGCGTGGTGGATGGGACGTAACCGTCCTTGCATTTAATGCGGGAGACGTGGGCGCGTGGGCCGCCGAAATCGGCTCAGTGGTTAACCGCGCCGGACGGGGGAAAACCTCCCCGATTTCGTCGCCCATTCATTTCGCCTCCTCCCTGCATAAATACTCGAGGAATCTCGCCCCTCCTCGTCTTACCTTGCCTGTATTAGCACCGCCTCCGTCGAGCCGTCGCCAGAGCAGCGGGTGCCGGGAAGAAGAGAGAAGAGCGAGCCTAGGGGGAAAGCGAGGAAAAAAGCGAGAGCGTGGGAGGGAGAGAGAAAAAACTCACCGCCGCGCCCGATTCCTCCATCGCACCCATGGCCGGCAACGTCGTCGTTGTCGAGGCGGACCCTTGGGATCCGTCGGACGTCACCGAGGAAATGCTCCAGTCGCTTGTCGACGGTGGACTCCTCTACCCGGTGACAGACCCTAGTAGGCCGGAGTGGATCGCTCCGTATGGCGAGCCGGAGCCGAGGCCCCGCGACGGCTATGTCGTGAGCTTCGTCTCTTTGCACGAGCGCGGCCTCGGTGTCCCGGCGGACCGGTTCATGCGGGCGCTCCCGCACTACTACGGCGTGGAGCTCCATAATTTTAATCCCAACTCCATCGCTCAGGCGGCTACCTTCGTTGCCGTCTGCGAGGGGTATTTGGGGATCGCTCCCCATTGGGAGTTGTGGCTCCACCTGTTCCGGGCGGGGCACACTACCAAGCCGACGGGTACGTCGGGTAAGAGGAAGGCGTCGAGGGCCGGAGGCTGCACTCTCCAAGTGCGTCAGGACCGCCTGTACCTCTACATCCCGGCCCAACTCGCGTCCTCCAACCGCCGGTGGTACACGAGTTGGTTTTACCTTCGTAACGACGACGGAGGGCTTCCCCCCTACACCGGGCGGATTGTGGGGAGCTGCCCGGAGAAGTGGAAGTGGGGCGTCCCGAAGGTCGACCAGCCCAAGCTGGAGCCGCTCCTAGAGGGGCTGGCGAGGCTGCGGGGCCACGGCCTCACCGTGGCCTGTGGTTGTGGCCGTGTTCCACCGCCGGAGGGTGCTGCCGCTGATGGCTCGGCGGCGGCGGCTGTTCGAGATGAAGCCGGGTGAGCCCATTGAGGGCACCCGGATGTCCTCCTCCGCCCTTTCCGAGGAGGAGATTCTTCGTCGGGTGGGGGAGACGGTAGAGGCGAAGCTGAGGGGCGGCAACTTGACCCCTATCGCAATGCGGCCGTCGCGGGGGTTCCTTTCGCTGGTAAGTCGTGCGCCGCTGTAGCCTCTGAACCTCCTCAGTCTCCTCCTACCCCTTGTTCCCTTATGTGCGTTTGTCGTTCCTTTAGGGGATGAGGGACGTGCGCTCCTCTCCACCGCCCGTTCCCGAGGACGCGGGGCGGCGGGCGGTCAACCGTGCTCACGCCGATGCGCAGAAGAGGCGAAAGGACGCCAAGGCGGCGAAGCGCACGAAGCACATCCTCGCGCGCGAGGAGCTAGATAAGCGCCGCCGTCAACAACGGAAGGACGGTCTTCCGCTGGAGGAATCCCCGTCGACGTCGTTGTCGACGGAGGCCTCGGACGGGGACGACAAGGTCGAGGGAGGGCGAGGTCCCCTGGACCACCTTCCTGACGTCGTGGAGGTGGCGCCCGGGGCGTCGGCAAGCAGCCCGGCACCCCCGGGAAGGGGAGGAGAAGCGGACCCGGGGCCGACGGTTGCCCGCTTCGGGGCCGAGGCCGACACGCCCGAGGCGCGGGCGTTAGGCAAACGCGCCGTCAGCCCGGTAGGCTCGGTGGCTGCGGCGGAGCAGGTGGCGGTGGAGGCGACGCCACCGCCCCCGCAGAGGACCGAAGGGGCGCCGGGGTCCGCTGAGGACCGACCGGCGCCGATGGATACGGATGCGACGCCACTGCCGCCGCCTCCGCCGTTGCAGATGCGGTTTGCCGTGGCGAAGCGGGGGTCGCCCCGTTCTAAGTAAGTGTATTTTTGGCAGGGTCGTAGTGTCTTTCGTTCGCTTTTTTGGTCTCGCGTTGACCCTGTAGGTTAATTTCCTTTAGTCGGAAGCGGCCTGCGGATGACCTCCCCTTGGCGCCCCTTAAGGCGCTTAAGACGAGCCCCGGGTCCTCCGCCCACTGGGTGGCAGAGGCACAAGCCGCTATCCAACGCGGCGCGGCGTCGGCGAGGGTCGACCCAAAGGGACCGGTCGCCCACGGAGGGGTCGCCGAGGCGGCCCCTACACAGTCGGATGGGGCCGTCGTGCCCTTTGTTGCCGAGGCTCCCGGGGCCTCCGAGGCTGAGGCGATGGAGGCCACGGCGCCCACGATCGCCGAGACCACAGTGGCCGCGGTCGGCGTCTCTGCGTCTGCCGAGGCCACGATGGCGGAGGCCGGAGCCCCCGAGACCGCCGAGGCCGTGATTGCCGAGGCGGGAGCCCCCGAGGTCACCGAGGCCGTTGTGATGGCGGCGAGGCCGTCTGTGCAGGAGGCGGAGACGCAGGCGGCGGAGGCCTTGGCTGTGCCCTTGGATCAGGGCCCGCCGTTGTTGAGGGAGAGCGCCCGGGAGACGGAGGTCTATCCGATCTCCTCCGACGATACTTCCTGGGCGCGGGAGGTGGTCGACGTCGAGGAGACCGATGCCGTGGAGCAGCCGGCGCCGCTCTTAGAGGAGGGAGGCTCGGCCCTCATGCGGGTGCGACCCGAGCCCCGCGGGTACTGTGGCGGAGCCGGGATGACCCTGAGGGGGAGCCTCTGTTCGCCCTCGAGGACACGGCCGAGGGCGGGCGCTGGAGTACCTTTGAGCAGTACCGTGAGCTAGCGGAGCGGTCGCTACGGACGGCGCTGTCCATGGTGGCCGACGAACTGCCCGGAGTCGCCCAGGTTCGTGTTTTCCTTTCTCGCGTGATGTTGTTCTTTTCTCGGCTTTGTCGTAATTGACGACCTCTGCTCTGCCTCCTCAGGAGCTCGAGACCCGGTCCCTCGGGAAGTCGGTCTTCCTCCGGCGGGAGAGGGGAATTTGGGACCAGCTTCAGCGGCAGAGGGGCCTTCTTGCCGATGCTAACGAGCTTCTGTCGGCACGAAGCGCGGAGGTGGGGGACCTCCGCCTTCGCTGTGCCAACGCGAAGGTCGAGGCGGCCACAGCCCAGACGCAGCTCGCCCCCTTGGCGGCGCGGATCAAGGAGCTGGAGGAGGAGCTTACCTGCGCCGTCAGCGATCGGGATGCCTTCAGATCCCGGGCTGAAGAAGCGACGGCCTCGGGCAAGGCCCTCGCCGGGCAGCTGGGGGCAGAGGAGAGTGCGCACCGGCTGACCAAAGGCGCTCTGAACGAGGCCCTTGCTGCGGTTGAGGCCTCGCAAATCGAGGCTGTGGTTTTGAGGGGGACGGTCGAGGGTGAGTTTGAGTCCCCTTGCTTTGTTTTCTTCTCTTTATGTTTGCTCCCTAACTTCCTTGTGTGACGCAGAGCTGGGGAGTGAAGCTTCCAGGGCGGCCGAGGCCTCTCGGGTCGAGGCCCAGCGGTTGAGGGAGAAGGTCGAGGCTTGTCAGGTGGAGACCCGACGCTGGGAGCTGAAGGCCAAGGGTGAGCTCCGTGGGCTTCCGTCCCTAACTTAGGTTGTTTTTTCTTTGGCTCGACCTCATTACATTTTCCGCGGTGCAGAGTCAGAGGCGGAGTTCACCAGGGCCGCCGAGGCTTCCAGCGCGGTACAGACAGTGCTCGATACCGAGATCAAGGAGCACGAGGCGCTGAAACGTGCTGCCCTTTCCGCCTGCGAGGCCTTGGAGGTCGAGGGGGTTCAGTTAGGCAGCTCCCTTGGGAGCCGCTTGATTGCGCTGAGCAGCCAGATGCGCGAACGGCTCCGAGGGGCGTTGCACACGGGTGTCAAGCGGGCGATGGCCGTCATCTCCTCTCACTACCTTGGCGTCGACCTCCCGGCCATCAGTGATGGCTACGTTCTGCCTAATGATGACGAGGAGGCTGACGCGGCGGTCGCGAAGCTGATGGAGGCGGCGGAGGGCCCTGGCGCGGCGCTGGCGACACTCTTCGAAGAGGAGGTGGTGCCCCCCTACCATCTGCTGGTGCTGAAGGCCCTGAACCTTGATCTGGGCCCCGGGGGCTATGTAAAGATAGAATAGGGGTTATTTTTGTATCATAACGTTTGTGGTCGTCGAGGCCTTTATTTCTGAAGTATTCGTGTTTCTTAGTTGTTTTTTCTCATGTTTCCGAGCCTTTGCCCTCTGTTGCTTCTGATCAGATTTTATTTGCGAAACACCCCTGTCGGATACCGTGAGAAGGGGTACCCTAAGCAAGATCCAAAAAACGACTGCTTAGACTTCGCAAAAATCGAAACCAGCTAAACGCTGCTGGCCTCGGCCGATTCTCCGACTCGCCCGAGGCCCCCTCGCCGCTGACCTCGGGCGACCCCCTACCAAAGGCCTCGGCCGACCCCCTCTCTCGTCGCAGGCCTCGGCCGGGCCACCGATCCTCCGTCTCGCGCGAGGCGGGCTCGGCAGCACTCCGCTACCTCTTCCTTCTCCCGTCCCTCTGGCAAAACGTCGTGTCACATCAACTCAGCCGACTGCTGTCCCCGACAACAGCCGCACGCCCGGCACAGTACAGCAGAATGGCCGATGGGACAGGAGGCAGGACTGGGCAGGGGTTACCCGCCACTGTACTAACCACCGTGACGCCCATACCTCACTATGCTACCAACTCCTGCACCGAGGTCAATGCAGCGTGGGGAGCCACATCTGGGCTACTGTGGCCTCGGAATCAGTACCCAGGGCCAATGACTCCCCCCCCAAGGCCTCGACAGTTTGCTTCACGGGCTCGGCAGCCTGAGGGTCCATGACCACCGAGCCCCCACGATGGCTCGGCCTCGGCATCGGCAGAGCCGCTGCTCCCTACGACGTCATTACACGGCAACCAGCACGTCGCCCGCCATGTCCTGCATCAAGCCGTACTGGAGCCCCACGACGCACAAGACCGAGTATGACCAGCGTGCCACTTCCGCACGTCCCATCAAGGCGCTCAACCACTCCGACAAACCACACGACGGCACAGTACAGCGAAGTGGCAGACCAGACGTCCGTCACGTCAGCATCCTACCATCCACGACGGGACTGTGCAGGGATTACCGGCTACTGTGCTGCCTAAACTCCTGCACCAAGGACGAACACAACGTGGGAGTCAGAACCGGGTTCCTGTGACCTCGGGACCAGCGAACCGACCGCTCCGCCCCGCTCGAGACCCCCGATAGGCCTCGGACGAACTAACCGAGTTCCGCCTCGCCCGAGGCTCCCGGTAGGGCCTCGGGCGAACTGGCCATGCTCCGCCTCGCCCGAGGCTGGGCTCGTCCCGCAACCTCGTCGCCTCCGTCTCAAAAGTCACTCTGGCAGGCTATCGCATCCAATTAATGCGCCCAGCTGCCCCCACTACGTAAGCCACGATCGGCAGTACGCCGCGACAGGAGCAACAGGACAACGGTCAAACCGCCTTTTTACCATCCCTTACTGACAATACATGGTACCGTATCCTGTAGACGCACGTTTCGCACTGTTCCGCCTAAATCAACTATCGACGATGGCCGCCCAGACCTCACATTGCCACCTGCTAAAGGCCTCGGCACAGCAGGCCTCAGCATAGTGGGTCTCGGCCTCAGCGCGCCAGGTCTCGGCACAGCCTACTACAGCAGCCACCAGACCTCGACACTTCACCGAGTCAACAAAAGTACAAGAGCGCAGCATGTCGTCAGCCTTGAAGACCATACCGACTAGACATCGACGGGAACTCCCACGACGCCATACTGCTCCAGGAAGCGGAATACGTCAGCAAATAGTAGCCTTCTCATGTACCTCTCGCTTCCTCCTTGTAACTATAAAAGGAGGTAGTCAGGGCCATTTCTAAAAGAACGGGCGGAAGGACGAACACACCGATAGAACTAGACACTTCTACGCTGCTTGAGAACAACATCTCAAGCAGCCCGCACCACCCTCGCCGAGACCTGGGGCTATCCCCCCTCTCTCACCTAGCTTGTAACCCCCTACTACAAGCACTCCGGTGCAAGGAATACAAGATCGATCTCTCAGACTGGACGTAGGGCCTCGATTGCCCGAACCAGTATAAACCTTGTGTCTCTTTGCATCACCATTCGGGATTAGGGGCACGCAGCACAAATTCACTCGTTGGTTGAGGGACCCCCGGTTCCGAAACACCGACAACCCCTTTGGGGCCTAAGCCGTTCCTTGAGCGAGAGGTAGTGAGGGAGTGCCGTAGCCTGGGGGCGTAGGCCGTCTCGCGACTCTACCGACCTCTTGCTTAGGAAGCAGACCTTGGTCCGAGGAGTCTTCACAAATGATTCGTCAGAGCCTGCTAGAGTTCTTGGCGTAGGAATTTTTGCGAAAAAGCAACTTAAAGAATGGTGCGTGGGACCTAGGGGGAGTCCCCCATTTAGCCCCCGAGGGAGGCAGAACTGAGTTTCCCTTGCCGTGTTACCGTATTGCCGAGGCATACGATGGGCTCGGGGGGTTTCTCAAAAAATTAGACCAACTAAAGAACACTTTTTAATTGTATTTCGAGGAACGACATATACAATGCTTGGAAATTTAGGGATAAAAGCGACGTAGCTGTTCTATGTTCCAAGCGTTGGTGAAGACTTCGCCCTTCTCGTTGGCCAGCTTATAGGTCCCGGGCTTCAGTACTTGGGCGATGATGTACGGTCCTTCCCATGGCGGGGTCAGCTTGTGGCGACCCTTGTTGCTCTGTGCTAGCCTCAACACCAGGTCGCCTACCTTCAAGTCGGCCTCGGACGCGTCGGGCCTGATAGCGCCGCAGGCTCTGCTGGTATTTGGCCGAGTGTAGTAGCGCGACGTCTCGGGCTTCCTCTAGTTGATCAAGGGCATCCTCTCGGGTGGTGCGGTTACTTTGTTCGTTATAGGCTTGCAGCCTCGGGGAACCATATTCCAAGTCGGTGGGGAGGATGGCCTCGGCCCCATAGACTAGGAAGAAAGGCGTGAATCCCGTAGCTCGGCTTGGAGTGTTCCTCAGGCTCCAGATGACCGACGGGAGCTCGGCGAGCCATTTTTTGCCAAATTTTTTCAATCGGTTGTGAATCCTTGGCTTGAGGCCTTGTAGGATCATGCCGTTGGCACGCTCTACTTGGCCGTTGGTCCTTGGGTGTCCTACGGCCGACCAGGCCACGCGGATGTGGTGGTCGTCGCAAAACGTCAGGAACCTTTTGCCGGTGAACTGCGTCCCGTTGTCGGTGATGATGGTGTTGGGGACCCCAAACCTGTGGATGATGTCAGTGAAGAATAGCACCGCCTGCTCGGATTTGATTCGATTGATCGGACGAGCCTTGATCCATTTGGAGAACTTGTCGATTGATACCAATAGATGGGTGAAGCCCCCGGGGGCCTTTTGTAGAGGCCCGACCATGTCGAGACCCCATACGGCGAATGGCCAGGTGATGGGGATGGTTTTGCAGGGCCAGGGACGGGAGATGTGTCTGTCGGGCATAGTACTAGCATCCTTCGCAGGAGCGTACCAGCTTGGTAGCGTCAGCGACTGCCGTCGGCCAGTAGAACCCATGGCGGAAAGCGTTCCCTACAAGCGTCCGAGGCGCCGCATGGTGCCCGCAGGCGCCCACGTGTAAGTCCCAAAGCAGGGCTTGGCCCGCTTCGGAGCTGATACACCGTTGGAGGACACCTGAGGGACTTCGTCTGTACAATTCGCCGTTGTAGAGGGCGTAGGTCTTGGCTCGCCGCGCAAGCCGCCGTGCTTCGGTTTTGTCGTCAGGAAGCTCCCCCCGATCGAGCCAATCGAGGAACGGGACTCGCCAATCCGCGTCCTGATCAGTTCGTGGAGGCTCGGCGTTGACTTCCATGACCTCGGGCTTGGTCGAGGGGGTCTCGGCAGTAGAGAGGGCGTCGAGCTTCGCCGCGGATTCCACAGGTTGGCCCTCCTCTGTTGCCGAGGTGTATCCAATGGAAGGTTTGTGGACCTCTCGCTTCCTCCTTGTAACTATAAAAGGAGGTAGTCAGGGCCATTTCTAAAAGAACGGGCGGAAGGACGAACACACCGATAGAACTAGACACTTCTACGCTGCTTGAGAACAACATCTCAAGCAGCCCGCACCACCCTCGCCGAGACCTGGGGCTATCCCCCCTCTCTCACCTAGCTTGTAACCCCCTACTACAAGCACTCCGGTGCAAGGAATACAAGATCGATCTCTCAGACTGGACGTAGGGCCTCGATTGCCCGAACCAGTATAAACCTTGTGTCTCTTTGCATCACCATCCGGGATTAGGGGCACGCAGCACAAATTCACTCGTTGGTTGAGGGACCCCCGGTTCCGAAACACCGACAGTTGGCGCGCCAGGTAGGGGCCTCTGCGTGTCAGCTTCGTCATCCTAGCAAGTTCCGGATGGCAGACCACATACGACCATTGCGTCTCGGCACCATAGTTTGGTTCGGGAGCCTAGAGTTCATGTCTCTAGGACATGAGTACGACATGGTGCTCCTCACTCCTTGAACCCCACCGTCCGACGACGAAGTCGCGCCCCGGCAGCCCAGGCGCAGGCGGCGCCCGGGCGGCCGCTCTCGCCACGCTCGCCAGGCACGGCGCGAGCAAGGCCACCCCGACGCTACACGAGCCCGGGGCGGCACGCCACTCCCCGCCGATATCCTACGACCAGCTGTTGGTACGGGGTCCCTGGCTGGGGACCTGTCTGACCTGAGCCTGGACAAAGGAAAATCGCCGGGGGTTTACGGCGATGCCCAGTCATCTAACCCCGCTCCGCCACTCTCTGAAGAGCCGACCCCAGCGGGGCAGAATCTGGAGACGGCCCCGTTCCCATACCCCTTTGGGTTGAGAAATGCCGCCACCTCTTACGCCTACGCTTACGCTGCCGCTCACGAGCACCCCTCGGAGCGCCGCCAGCGTTTCGCTCTCGACCTGAGCACCCACTCCGACCCCTCGGACGAGGACGAGGCGTGGCCCGGGGTGGATTTCACCGAACTTCACAACCCTGGGGCTTTGCGCCGATTCTTGGCCGCAAGCGACTACTGCCTCGGCTATTCCGACTCCGGCGACGAAGGGACTTACGATCCATCCCGTGAGTGCTTCCACGTCGGGCTCGGGATGCCAACGGCGGGCGAAGAGGAAGAAAGGACAGGCAACCATTCACCACCCCGGGCGGGGGCGGGTGATGCCACACCTCCGCGCCTCGTAGCCCCGGCAGCACGGAACGAGAATCCTGTTCGCGGGGGGCATCGTCGCCCAGACCTGGAGCAGCTCCGCGAGCTTCAGGCCAAGGTCGAACAGGACCGACTCCTTCTGCAACAGCTCCGAGACACTCTCGAGCAGGAGCAGCGAGGGCGCGGTGAGGGCGGAGGAGCCCGAGGGAGGGCCCGCGACGTCCATAACCGCATCAACGACAACGAGGGGGGAGAGCCACCCCCAATCTTTAACCGCGCTAGCCAGAATGTCGCAGCTGCTGCGATGCTAGTCCGAGCGATGCCCGAGCCCTCCACCACCGAAGGGCGACGGGTCCGCGGAGAGCTCCGCGACCTCCTCGAGACCGCAGCAGTGCAGCAGGCCGAGAGTTCCGCCTCCCGCCGGCACGGAGGCACTTCAGAGCAACCCACAGCGCAACCTCGCCGGGGCCAGGATGCCTCGGTCCGTCCCGAGGCCGCTCGCGCACCGACGGTCGACAGGGCCCCCTCGGTGCGCGACGGACTTAGGAACCAACGCGAGGCACAGGGCAACTACGAAGTAGTTGGCAGGCGACGGCGCCACGACGACGGAGCCGCCCGAGGCTACCACCCACACCGAGGCGGTCGCTACGACAGTGGAGAGGACCGCAGTCCTTCTCCTGAGCCGCCAGGACCTCGGGTCTTCAGTAGGGCCATCCGCGTTGCTCCTTTCCCCGCCTGTCTGTGGGCACCACGCGGCGCCTCGGACGCTCGTGGGTAACGCCTTCCGCCAAGGTTTCTATTGGCCAACAGCGGTGGCCGACGCCACAAAGCTAGTACGCACCTGCGAGGGATGCCAGTACTACGCTCGGCAGACGCACCTCCCGGCCCAAGCCCTCCAAGCCATCCCCATCACATGGCCATTCGCTGTGTGGGGGCTGGACATGGTTGGGCCTCTGCAGAAGGCACCCGGGGGCTATACCCATCTGCTGGTAGCTATCGACAAATTTTCCAAATGGATCGAGGCTCGTCCGATCGCTCAGATCAAATCCGAGCAAGCGGTGCTGTTCTTTACGGATATCACCCACAGGTTCGGGGTTCCTAACACTATCATCACTGACAATGGGACACAATTCACCGGTCGCAAGTTCCTAACGTTCTGCGACGACCACCACATCCGGGTGGCCTGGTCGGCCGTAGGGCACCCAAGGACGAATGGCCAAGTAGAGCGTGCCAACGGCATGATCCTACAATGCCTTAAGCCAAGAATATTCAACCAGTTGAAGAAGTTTGGCAAGAAATGGCTTGCCGAACTCCCGTCAGTCATCTGGAGCCTAAGAAATACCCCGAGCCGAGCCACGGGATTCACACCGTTCTTCCTGGTCTATGGAGCCGAGGCCATCCTCCCCACTGACTTAGAATACGGCTCCCCGAGGCTACAGGCGTACAACGAGCAAAGCAACCGCACTGCCCGCGAAGACGCCCTCGACCAACTGGAGGAAGCCCGCGACGTCGCGCTGCTACACTCAGCCAGGTACCAACAAGCCCTACGACGCTACCAAGCCCGGCGCGTCCAAAGCCGGGACCTGAAGGTGGGCGACCTGGTGCTGAGACTGAGGCAGAGCAACAAGGGCCGCCACAAGCTGACCCCACCCTGGGAAGGGCCGTATATCGTCGCTCAAATGCTGAAGCCCGGGACCTACAAGTTAGCCAACGAGAAGGGCGAAATCTTCACCAACGCTTGGAACATAGAACAGCTACGTCGTTTCTACCCTTAAATTTCCAAACGTTGTTTACATTATTCCTCGAAATACAATAAAGAAGCGTTCTTTAGTTGTTATAATCTTTCGAGGAACCCCATTATAGACAAATCGATTGTATAGAACCTAAGGACCGAAAGATCGTCTCAAAGGCGAAAAGGCCGGCCGAGCCGTGAGAACGGCCTATGCCTCTGGGCTACGGCAGCTCCCTCACCACCGTTTCGCCCAAAGGACAGCTTAGGCTCCGAGGAAGTTCTTTGCAGAGAGGTTGTCTATCGATAGGGGCTCGACGTCACTATAACGCAATAAGGGAGACTCGGCTCTGCCTCTGCAAAGTCGAGCCTCCCTCGGGGGCTAAAAAGGGGGAACCCCCCTAAGTCCCGGACACCCTTTCTTAACCGTTTCCGAAAATTTCCACGCCAAACTCTCTCGCACTCCGACGGGATCTTCGCAAGAAACCCAGAGACCAAAAGCTTGTCTGGAGGCCAAAGGGCCGGCCGAGTCGTGAGAACGGCCTACGCCTCTGGGCTACGGCAGCTCCCTCACCACCCTTCGCCGAAGGACGGCTTAGGTTCCGAGGGATTTCTTCGCGATCGAGACAGAGGGCACGGACTTAGAAATAGAATGGAAAACGGTTAAGAAACACACATACGCAAATATTTTAAGGGCCTCGACGGCCACAAAAACGTCACGATTCGGCAACTAACCCAATCCGGTTACATGGCCCCTTTTGGCCCAGGTCAAAGCTCAAGGATCGGCGGCTGGCGCGGGAGGGACCACCTCTTCTTCAAATAGCTTGGCCAACGCAGTGCCAGGCGCCTCGGCCGCCTCCAACAGCCTCACGACCTCTGCATCAGCCTCCTCGTCATCTTCTGGCAACACATAGCCGTCGCTGACAGCCTCGAGGTTGATGGCGTAGTGCGAGGAGATGACGGCCAGGGCACGCTTGACACCCGTGTGCAACGCCCCTCGGAGTCTCTCGCGGACGTGGCCGCTCAACGCGATCAGGCGGCTCCCAAGGGAGCTAGCTGATTGGACCTCCTCGGCGTCCAGAGCCTCGCAGGCGGACCGGACAGCGCTGCGCAGCGCCTCGTGCTCCCGGACCTCGACATCCAGCGCTGCTTGCGCCGCGACGGAGGCCTCAGCCGCCTGGGAGGCTTCTTTCTCCAGACCTACGTCGCAACAAGGGGACAGGAGTCAAGCGCGAACCAGGACAAGAAGAGCAAATAGAGCGAGGAACATGGTTCAGCGGAACTTACCCTCGGCCTTGCTCTTCCAGGCTGAGACCTCGACCCGAGAGGCCTCGGCCGCCTGGGTAGCCTCTGCCAAGGCGACTTTCGTCGCCTGATGCTCGCTCTGCTCCGCACCCAGCTGCCCGGCTGTTTCCTTAGCAGAGGCCGTCGCCTCTTGGGCCCGAAGCCTGAAGGAGTCTCGCTCCTCCTCCAGTTCCTTGATCTTGGCCACCAGAGGGGCGGACTGCTCCTTAGCCGTGGCCAACTCCGCCTGAATATCAGCACAACGAAGGCGGAGGTCCTCCACTTCCGCACTCCGTGCCGACAATAGCCCCTGGGCATCGGCAAGCAGGCCCTTTTGGCGCCGGAGCTGGTCCCAGATATCCCTCTCATTTCGCAGGAACACCGACTTCCCAAGGGATCGGGCCTCGAGCTCCTAAGGAGGCAAAACAAAAAACACACGTCAAACACTGCGTGGGGGCTCGGAGAAAAAACAACGCGGCACGAGAGGGGAAAGTACTTACCCGCGTGACACCGGGCAAGTCCTGACCAATAATAGTCATCGCTGTCTGCAGCGACCGCACTGCCAGTTGGCGGTACTGCTCGAGGGTACCCCAATGCCCCCCCTCTGCGGTATCTTCAAGGGCGAACACGGGCTCCCCCTCGGGGTCAGCCCGGTTCCGCCAGAAAACACGCGGGAAGTTCCACCCGCGAGGCTCGGGCCGTAGCCGGACAAGAGCCGAACTCCCCTCGGCGGGATCTGGGACTGGTTGCTCCGCGGTACTGACCGCCTCGACGTCCGCCGCCTCCTTCCCTCGGGAGGAATCATCAGACGAGATTGTCTGAACCAGGGGCGGCGCCAAAACTTGCTCCGTCTCCATCGCCTCGGTCTCGACGGACCCGGGGGCTCTGGCCTCCGCCATCTCTACCTCGATGGCCCCGGACATCCACCGCCCTGACGTTGGAGGCCTCGGGGGCTCCGGCCTCGCCCTCAATGGCCTCGGCAATAGTAGACGCCTCAGCCTCCTTTTCCTGGGCAGCCGCCTCCCCCGAAACGGCCTCGCCCGACGCCGCGCCGCGTCGCACGCCAGCCTGCGCCTCCGCTGCCTGAATGGGCGGAGGAGCTAACGTTCACCTTGAGCGCCTTACAGGGCGCCAAGGGAGGGTCTCCCACCAGAAGCGTCTGGCTGAAAGAAAAGACACTCCCAAGGTCAGCATGCAACCAAGGGGCAAACAAGAAGTACTACGGAAGACACTTACCGCGAACGGGGATGCAGCCGCTTCGACACCGCCAGCCTCCTCTGCAACGGCGGCGGTGGTGGCAGCAGCGCGGCCTCAGTGTCCACCAGTGCCAGCTGGCCTCCGTCGGACCCCGGCACCTCCTCGACCCTTCGCGGGGATAATGGGGTCGCCTCCACCGTCACCTGCTTCGCCTCCACCGCCGAACCCACCGGGCTGACGGCACGCTCCTCCAACACCCGCACCACGGGTGTGTCGGCCTCGGCCCCGGAATGGGCCGCCACTGGCCCCGGGACGCCTCCTCCTCCTCCTAGGGGCGTCAGGCTCCTTGCCGGCGCCCCGGGAACCATCTCCCTGATGTCGGGGAGGTGTTCCAGGCAGGCCGACCCCACCTCGCGCTCGCCGCCGTCGCTCGAAGAATCCGACACCGACGACGAGGGAGACGGCTCCAACGGGAGACCATCGAGACTCTGACGCCGGCGACGGGCGTCCAGCTTTTCGCGCGCAAGGAGCTTCTTCGTGCGCTTCGCCTCCTTGGCATCTTTCTTCTTCTTCGCCTCCTCGGCGCGCGCCCTGTTCACGGATCGCCGCCGGGCGTCCTCGGGAACGGGCGGCGGGGAGCCTCGCACGTCTCTCATCCCCTGTGGGAACGACGAAGTAAGACGACAGACAAAAAAGGCGAAAAACAAGAAGGCAGCGGGAGCCTCGGCAACATCCAACTTACCAGCGAGACATACCCCCGCGACGGGCGCATCGGGAACGGCAGTCAAGTCATCGAGCCTCGGCTTCCCGTCTACCGCCTCTCTCACCCGACGCAGGGTCTCGTCGTCGGTAAGAGCGAAGGCGGACATCTTGACACCGGCGATCGAATCACCCGGGGTCATCTCGAACAGCCGCCGCCGCCGGGCCATCAGAGGCAACACCCTCCGGCGGTGAAAAGCCACCACAACCACGGCCGCCGAAAGGCCGTGGTCACGCAGCTTCCCCAGGGCCCTCAGGAGCGGTTCCAGCCTAGGCTGATCGGCCTTGACGACGCCGTATCCCCATTTTTCCGGTTGGCTCTCCACAACCCGCCCGGTATAAGGGGGAAGTCCTCCGCCGTCGTTGCGGAGGTAGAACCAGCCGTCATACCAACGACGGTTGGACGTTGACAGCTGGGCCGGGATGTAGAGGGACTGCCGGTCTTGGCTGCACGTGAAGGGTGCAGCCGCCGGCCCTCTGCGCCTTCCGAGCCCCCCTCGTCCCCCCCGGCTTGGAGGTGAACGTCGCTCGGAACAAATGGAGCCACAGCTCCCAGTGGGGAGCGATCCCCAGGTATCCCCTCGCAGACGGCGACGAAGATAGCCGCCTGCGCGATGGAGTTGGGGCTGAAATTGTGCAGCTCCACGCCATAGTAGTGCGGGAGTGCCCGCATGAAGCTATCCGCCGGCGACCCGAAAGCCTCGCTCGTGGAAGACGACGAAGCTCACCACGTAACCGTCACGTGGCCTCGGCTCCGACTCGTCCCCCGGAGCAATCCACTCCGGCTCGTCGGGGTCGGTGATCGGGCGAAGAAGACCGCCCTCCACGAGCGACTGCAGCTTCTCCTCGGTGACGTCGGACCGCTCCCAGGGATCCGCCGGGAGGATGACGGGACCACCAGCCATTGCGCGGCGGAGGACGCTGCTACAGCGGTAATCCCTCTCCCTCTCTCTTTCGATCTCTCGCCCCCGCCCTTCTCTTCCCCGGCGCTCTATGCTCTCAGCAACGGCACGGAGGCAGCAAAAGCAAACGCGGAAAAGGTAAGGAGGGAGAGGGCGAGGCTGTTTGCGTATTTATGCAGGGACGAGTCGAAACCGCCGGGCGACGAAATCGGGGAAGTTTCCCCCAGAAAATCCGGCGCGGTTATCCAGATCCGGTCTTACCGCCCACTCCCTCCTCATTAATTGCGCGTGCAGTTACGTCCCGTCGACTGACGCCACGTCGCGCCCGACCGCAGCAGCAGCAGGCGCCGTTTCACCTCCCCGAAAAAGCTGCCTCAAAAGGCGCGCCTGCCGTTGCTAACCGCGGGGAGAGAGGTAACCTCCACCCGATTCCTTTCAGGCAAAGGAACTGGGCACCAAGCCCGTTACGGTCCAGGGGTTCGAAGGCTGGGCCCCCAGGGGTTTCGACAGCCGCCCCAGGGCAAAAGAGTCAGGGACGACTACGGGCGAGCCTATACGAGGCCGAGGCCCAAGCAAGCGAAACGCTTGGGACGCCCTGTGTCGTGTCCGAGACCGGCAGGGAAGTCTCCGAATGGGATCCCACCGTAGGGAGGCACCGAGCCACCGAGGCCCAGCGAACGGCCTCGGCACCCACTAGAGAAACCCTCCGGTACTCTTGGAGCGCGTCTCCGGACCGCTAGCCGACCCCCAGCGAACGGGGTACGGGCCTCCACTCGGACTTACCCGATAACAGCTCACCGGAAATGCCGTCGCTCGCGCCCACCGAGGGTAGCGTGGCATCTTCCACCCCTCCTTCCGAGCGAAAAGGAAGCGCGAGGGTCGAACAAAAAGTCAGGAGAATCCCTGACGGCCCTCTTGCTCCGCGCAGAGGCTAAGGGACTCTTCCTGCAAAACATTGCCGAGGCCCAGCGACTTGGGCTCGCACACGAGGGGGCTCGGCAATACAAACCCTCCTTCCGAGCGAAAAGGAAGCGCGAGGGTCGTTCAAAAAGCCGGGAGAACTCCTGACGGCCCTCTTGCTCCGCGCAGAGGCTAGGGAGCTCCTTCCGCAAAAGACGCCGAGACCCCGCGACCTAGGCTCGCACCCGAGGGGGCCTCGGCCGACAGACCCTCACGCGCGAGGGGCGAACCAAAAGCCAGGGGGACCTCTGACCGCTCTCTCGCTCCGTGCGAAAGACTCGGGGGCTCCTCCTGCAACTTTGCCGAGACCCAGCGGCTCAGGCTCGCACACGAGTGGGCTCGGCAAACAGCCCCCGTCCGAGCGAAAAGGACGTGAGGGAGACGGACAAAAAAGCCGGGAAGACCCCTGACCGCCCTCTCGCTCCGTGCGGAGGCTCGGGGGCTCTTCCTGCACCCGAGATAAAGACAAGCGAACCGAGCCCGTTACGGTCCAGGGGTTCGAAGGCTGGGCCCCCAGGGGTTTCGACAGCCGCCCCAGGGCAAAAGAGTCAGGGACGACTACGGGCGAGCCTATACGAGGCCGAGGCCCAAGCAAGCGAAACGCTTGGGACGCCCTGTGTCGTGTCCGAGACCGGCAGGGAAGTCTCCGAATGGGATCCCACCGTAGGGAGGCACCGAGCCACCGAGGCCCAGCGAACGGCCTCGGCACCCACTAGAGAAACCCTCCGGTACTCTTGGAGCGCGTCTCCGGACCGCTAGCCGACCCCCAGCGAACGGGGTACGGGCCTCCACTCGGACTTACCCGATAACAGCTCACCGGAAATGCCGTCGCTCGCGCCCACCGAGGGTAGCGTGGCATCTTCCACCCCTCCTTCCGAGCGAAAAGGAAGCGCGAGGATCGAACAAAAAGTCAGGAGAATCCCTGACGGCCCTCTTGCTCCGCGCAGAGGCTAAGGGACTCTTCCTGCAAAACATTGCCGAGGCCCAGCGACTTGGGCTCGCACACGAGGGGGCTCGGCAATACAAACCCTCCTTCCGAGCGAAAAGGAAGCGCGAGGGTCGTTCAAAAAGCCGGGAGAACTCCTGACGGCCCTCTTGCTCCGCACAGAGGCTAGGGAGCTCCTTCCGCAAAAGACGCCGAGACCCCGCGACCTAGGCTCGCACCCGAGGGGGCCTCGGCCGACAGACCCTCACGCGCGAGGGGCGAACCAAAAGCCAGGGGGACCTCTGACCGCTCTCTCGCTCCGTGCGAGAGACTCGGGGGCTCCTCCTGCAACTTTGCCGAGACCCAGCGGCTCAGGCTCGCACACGAGTGGGCTCGGCAAACAGCCCCCGTCCGAGCGAAAAGGACGTGAGGGAGACGGACAAAAAAGCCGGGAAGACCCCTGACGGCCCTCTCGCTCCAGGCGGAGGCTAAGGGGCTCTTCCCGTAGCATCGTCGAGGCCCTGCGATCCGAACTCGCACCCACGGGCCCGGCAAACACAATGTAAACTCCTCACTCGAAAGAGAAAAAGCCCCTGGAGAAGTGAAATCACTCCTCCAGGGCCTCGGGGGCTACACCCGGCGGGTGCGCTCGCGCGCACCCACCAAAACCTCGAGTACGAAACACCATCCCGACAGGAACTATCAAGGGCCGATTCTCGTCAGAACCTCAGGGGGAGTGCCTCCACTCCCCCCAAGGCTCGGGGGCTACTGTCGGATACCGTGAGAAGGGGTACCCTAAGCAAGATCCAAAAAACGACTGCTTAGACTTCGTAAAAATCGAAACCAGCTAAACGCTGCTGGCCTCGGCCGATTCTCCGACTCGCCCGAGGCCCCATCGCCGAGGTCTGCAATTCTCCGACTCGCCCGAGGCCCCCCTCGCCGCAGGCCTCGGCCGGGCCACCGACCCTCCGTCTCGCGCGAGGCGGGCTCGGCAGCACTCCGCTGCCTCTTCCTCCTCCCGTCCCTCTGACAAAACGCCGTGTCGCATTAACTCAGCCGACTGCTGCCCCTGACACCAGCCGCATGCTCGGCACAGTACCACAGAGCGACTGACGGGACAGGAGGCAGGACTGGGTAGGGGTTACCCGCCACTGTACTAACCACCGTGACGCCTATGCCTCACTATGCTGCCAGCTCCTGCTCCGAGGACAATGCAGCGTGGGGAGCCACATCTGGGCTACTGTGGCCTCGGTAATCAGTACCCAGGGCTAATAGCTCCCCCCAAGGCCTCGACAGTTTGCTTCACGGGCTCGGCAGCCTGAGGGTCCATGACCACCGAGCCCCCCACGATGGCTCGGCCTCGGCATCTGCAGAGCCACTGCTCCCTACGACGTCATTACACGGCAACCAGCACGTCGCCCGCCATGTCCTGCATCAAGCCGTACTGGAGCCCCAGCGACGCATAAGACCGAGTATGACCCGCATGTCACTTCCGCACGTCCCATCGAGGCGCTCAACCACTCCGACAAACCACACGACGGCACAGTACAGCGAAGTGGCAGACCAGACGTCCGTCACGTCAGCACCCTGCCATCCACGACGGGACTGTGCAGGGATTACCGGCCACTGTGCTGCCTAAACTCCTGCACCAAGGACGAACACGACGTGGGGAGTCAGAACCAGGTTCCTGTGACCTCGGGACCAGCGAACCGACCGCTCCGCCCCGCTCGAGACCCCCGATAGGCCTCGGACGAACTAACCGAGTTCCGCCTCGCCCGAGGCTCCCGGTAGGGCCTCGGGCGAACTGGCCATGCTCCGCCTCGCCCGAGGCTGGGCTCGTCCCGCAACCTCGTCGCCTCCGTCTCAAAAGTCACTCTGGCAGGCTATCGCATCCAATTAATGCGCCCAGCTGCCCCCACTACGTAAGCCACGATCGGCAGTACGCCGCGACAGGAGCAACAGGACAACGGTCAAATCGCCTTTTTACCATCCCTTACTGACAATACATGGTACCGTATCCTGTAGACGCACGTTTCGCACTGTTCCGCCTAAATCAACTATCGACGATGGCCGCCCAGACCTCACATTGCCACCTGCTAAAGGCCTCGGCACAGCAGGCCTCAGCATAGTGGGTCTCGGCCTCAGCGCACCAGGTCTCGGCACAGCCTACTACAGCAGCCACCAGACCTCGACACTTCACCAAGTCAACAAAAGTACAAGAGCGCAGCATGTCGTCAGCCTTGAAGACCATACTGACTAGACATCGACGGGAACTCCCACGACGCCATACTGCTCCAGGAAGCGGAATACGTCAGCAAATAGTAGCCTTCTCATGTACCTCTCGCTTCCTCCTTGTAACTATAAAAGGAGGTAGTCAGGGCCATTTCTGGGGAGACGGACAGAAGGACGAACACACCGATAGAACTAGACACCTCTACGCTGCTTGAGAACAACGTCTCAAGCAGCCCGCACCACCCTCGCCGAGACCTGGGGCTATCCCCTCTCTCACCTAGCTTGTAACCCCCTACTACAAGCACTCCGGTGCAAGGAATACAAGATCGATCTCTCAGACTGGACGTAGGGCCTCGATTGCCCGAACCAGTATAAACCTTGTGTCTCTTTGCATCACCATCCGGGATTAGGGGCACGCAGCACAAATTCACTCGTTGGTTGAGGGACCCCCGGTTCCGAAACACCGACACCTAGGCAATATTTGGTCTTACCCAAATCCTCCATCTCGAATCCACATGATGGAAATTGTATCTCAAATGATTGCATAATTATTTCTGTATCATGATGATATCAAAATAACCAATATACGCAATCATGCTTAATTATACACAATATATGCTGCGATTTGTATTTGGATTCAGAATATGAAGTCCATTGGGACTTATACGTCCGAATCTATCAAATTCATTTAATCTGCCAATTATTGAATTTGGAAAACTTCATTTTCACACATACCATGGGGTATGCTATGCTGGGTCTCTGCGTGAAACCATATGCTACAAGCTCTCATTGTTCACCACCTTGCTTCTGAAAAGAAACTCTGTGAGGGAAGATATTACTATGGTAATACTTCTCATCATTGAATAAGAGCAATCTCCTCAATTGCCACCTTTTAGTTTGACCAAATTTGAGTGTGAAGACACTCTGCCTAGGATTTTTGGTCTGGATCCAGTAAGGTAAAAAGGCAATCTTTGAGGAGTATATGCCGCGATAATTTGTAGTCTTTAAATGATTGATTCAGTTCTTGAAATCAATATAGCATGTGAAAATGTTAACCCTTTTGGACTCTGAGTCATTTCCCATATGGAGTCAGGGTGTTCCAATGTCCCAGGATCAGAATTTGGGTGCACCATTGATCCGGGTGGATTTTGATCCAGGTTTTGGATGCTCATCCATTTTTGGGTGTCTACCAACTTGAGGTTGGCTTAGATTTACTGATTTGGAGGATGTTGTCCTCGGTATCCTCGGACGCTTACTTGGAGCATTATCCTTAGGAGCGGCCGTACTTCTCCCCCTCTTCTTTGGAAGTGAGAGTTGAATGGTTTTAATTGGTACCTCCATTCTTTCGGGCGCATTATAAGTAGGATAAGAGGATTTTGTGACACCCTTATTATCAGTAAATATTTCTAGCAGATTCTTTGCAATATGATGCAAATATAAGATATTCCAAACGATTAGGTTTAGAATTTTTGGTACGTGAATGTGAGGATTGCTCTTTTGATTCCTGGCATTCTTAATGTGGTATAAATCTCCCCCTAATGCCTGGAATTATCCTCAAATGTGATCAACATACGGGCAATTTATAAATCCCATGTAGAGTTACCTCTTGGGATCCATAATGCCCATTGGTATGTTGGGGTGGTGATATGGGTATGTGAAAACATACTCGATGCGCAGATGGGAAATGTTTGGCTATGGCCAAAGTTTCACGTACATACTGCAACGGAGGGAGTTGTATAAGTGCAGCTTGATGAATTTGAATTAACGATGCGGTGTGTAAGGCCGCATGAAAACAACTTAGTTCTGGTAAATTACAATTCTATTTTAATATGTCATGCAATTTGATTCTCAATAAGAGACTCAATAAAACCATTATTGGTATGGACATAAGGTACTTGATATATAGTACCAAAAAACCAAAATGTTCCATATAAAATGGATTTGATCCCGCGTCCAGGATAATTTGCTCTAAATTGAAGATTTCGAGCAATGTGTTTGGTATAGTGATGGTTCTCATGACTAAGAGACACACCTGGGACTATATTATGGATGCATAAATGTGCATTACATAGTATCTTTATGGTCCATAAAATGGTAAATAGAGTCACATGTATGTTCTTGAATTTCTTCAAGAAATGTAGTGGCTCATATTTATGCTATGACCAATAGAATTGATAATAATTCTCAAATTATCTCTATAATTGAATAACCAAGGCAAATGTGCCAAGTCTTATTGACATCAAGAGAGAGAATTATTTGTACGCAACATTGGATACAGGTTATGTATGTGTAGTCAAATCCAACTGAGGATGTCTTGTTTAAGTATTGCCATATCCGTTGTTAAGAGAAAAATACTCCTCTTAGTTGTCATCTTGGGGTTTCCATATGAAAACCACATTGACGGATATCTCTATAATTTTAATTGGGTACATTTTGGAATCAGAATACAAGAATGGATTCATGATTATTATTTGAGTACCAATAGGGAGTATGATAGTAGCACGACCAAAGTCCACTATCATGACATCACGTCAAGCGATTAACAAAATATTTTCTTGTCTCTATGTAAGAGTTTAGGAATATTTTGCTTCCCTATATATAGAGTTTGTGGTGCAACTATCCACTAGGCAAAATTCCTCTTTGCATTTGGATTTACTCCCGTATAGGTCTATATATAGCATGAAGAATATAATGACATTCTTTGCAGATATATAGATTTCATACAAGTTAATTAATGGAATATCAAATGTGATGGCACATTATTGTGATATTCAATTGAAATTGATGACAACATTTTATATTACAACATCAAAATGGAACGTAGAAACTAGGTATGTTTGTAAATGGGAGATAAATTTTGGTCCCCAAAATGGATCAAGCGAAGTAAATTCGATGATCGTGCTCTCCATGCTCATAAGACCCACTTATTAATTAAGTGTTTGGTTGCTACTTGGTTTCTTCATGAAACTTGTTGTGAACAACTGACCTTCCTGGTGGTATCAGGTTGAAGATAGAAGCGTGCTTCATATCTTTATTGTTGAGCCGGATATTTATGTCCAATGGATTTATAATACCGATCAATTATATGTTTTAAGGCATGACATTTCCAAGTTGTGTAGCTATAACATACACAATTGGGACAAAATATGGTTCTGTCATATTTGAGAAATGCCTTACCCTAAGGAATGCACGGGGCTGCTACTTCTTTTTGCGTTAAGTCTTACCATTAAAGTTCTTTGGATGGCATTATTACATGGCATCGAACTTGTATGATTCTGAAAAATTCAATGTACTTCAGATGATAGAGCATCACTATAATGTTAATGATGATTCCTCGATAAGAGTTTATCATACACTTAGACCTGAAGTAATATAGGAATTAATCTAGAATATATTTGGTAAGTAGTGTGCTTTCGCGAAAACACAATGTTGGGGGATATTTTGGAACAACATAATAATATTCTCAAGTGGACTTAAGATCCTAGAGATAAAGTTGTGGCCAATCATAGTTGGTATTGGGCAGAATGACTGCCTTGTGTTGTTCGTATCAATCATTGAAAACTAGCCATATAGTGCTTCGATTTGCATCCATCTGAGATACACATATGTGTGTTCTAGATGTGTATGGTGCTTTATTTAAAATAAAACTCCATACTTAATTGATCATAAATGGTGATGCTCTCTTATGAGGAGCATCAAATATTGCCATGAATCCATAGAACATCAAGTTTAACATTACGTCCATTGACCATGTTAGATAATGGTGACCATCAAGAGCAAGAGATCAAACTCTTTGCTGGCTACTATTCTAACAAGGTTTAAACCATAGATTTTCTGAATTTACGCTAAGGGTAAATTTAAAATTGCTATGGTGATGTTGTATTAATTAATGCAAAATAAATAGGAGACAAGATATATCTCACTAATAGTGTAAACCTCATTTATGCTAACACATTAGAGGTAGCCATCATAAAGATATAGACCTTTAATAATATAGACATAGTCTGTTAAACAGTAGATGCCAAGTGATGTATGCAATTTGTATAAACACATTTTAAGGTAAGCATCAAAAGATTGATGTAGACCTTAGTTAATCCGCAAACGAATTGGGTACGCACGTTGAGGATAGTCACTAAATTGTGGACTTAGTGTAGATCCCACAGTAGCAACTATGGTGCTACCTTGTGTATGGCCAATAGGAATGCTGATTAATGGTAGTCATCTTGTGAAAAGATGTAGACCGTATGTTCCAATTTGTGATGTTAGGTACGCACATTGAGGATAGTCACTAAGAATTTAGTGTAAATCCCACAGTAGCAACTATGGCGCTACCTTGTGTATGGCCAACATACAATGTGGAACATTTGTGTTGTACAAATAATGAGATAATACACTTCATTGATTTTGCATTAAAAATGTAAGCGCTATAAGCTTTAAATAAAGCATAAATAGGCTTAACATAAAATGAAAATTGCAAATAACAAAGTAGTTACAATGCAAAGGTTGTGATAATTATATTACATGTTTATTGGGTTTGCCATTTTGGACAAACACTTTGAACAATGTAATGATTATACTACATGTTTATTAGGTTTGCCAATTTGGACAAACACTTTGAACATGCAATTTTAATAGCATATGTTTATTGGGTTTGCTAATTTGGACAAACGCTTTGAACAGTACTAAAAACATTCCAGAAAACATAAGATCTGGAAAGCGAATTTACAGTGGTAAATTCATCTGCAACAGTACATGTCATGATGCAATTCTTGATGACACATGGGTCTCAAAAATACTTATTTACAGGAGGTAAATATTATGCATCATAATGCATTTTAAACCTAGGGTCTAAAATTAATATTTACATGAGGTAAATATAGTATGCTATTGACATGTTAAAACCTGAGGGCTTAATCATGAATCTGGATTACAATAATAATTCATGAAAATCATTATGTAATTCACTGGTAATAAGGGGGATTTTTCTGCAAAAAAATCGCATAACCTTATCCCTTCCACGTGAAGGCATGGACGGTTTCTTCCGTAGCCGGTCCTCTCGGACAGGGTCCTTTCGGCCGCCTCCATGGGGACCGGCCGCCGCCGGGCTGGCCTCTTAGCCAGCCACCGCCGGGCGCCGCGGGGGCCGCAGCGAGGCTCGACGCACGGGACAGGACCGGGGCCGCTGCCGCGGGCGCACTGGCCGCGGGGCCACCGAGTGCAGGCACGAGGGCCGTACGGTCGGCACCATGGGGAGCAGCCGGCCGCTTCCACTGGTCGCGGGCCGGTGCGGGAGGCCGTCTCCGGGCGGATGCAGGGGGCACCGGCAGCGGCGCGGGGCCACGGTGCGCGCGGAGGCCGCACGGGGCCATGCCAAGGAAGCCGCTGGTCATGGAGTTGCCAACCACGGGCGCTGCCAGTCCAGCATTCAGCCGCACGGGCACTCCACCGATGGGAAGGCCGTTGTCCGTCGATTGGAATGAACCACAGCAGCCGCCAGCCGTGCGTCGTCCTCGCCAACACCTTCCACATGCCAGCAGCCCGGCACAGCAGGCAAAGCCTGATCCGGCCTTATAGCCTCTGTGTCCAGACGTATTTTTCTTCGTTCTTCACCGAAGATCCCATCATGGACATATCTTTTCTCCTTTCCTCCAGGGAAGAACTTGGAGGATTTGATGCCGGCGATCTTGCAGTGACGTACAGACGGTCCATGGAAGAACTCTGCGTCGCTAGCATCTTCATCTTGCTTGCCGACCAAAGCCAGTGGAAAGCAAACGTGCGTGATAACGTGTTAAAGTGTGAAGGTAAATGAATAAGATTTTTAGGAGAACGGTTTCTTTCATTGATCTCTGAAATATATTTATACAAGTGAAGGGGTGTCACGAAGGGACACGACTGTTCTCCAAAGGACATGCCCTTTGGAGTAAAACTAACTGTCTAATCCTATCCACTAATCTTGTAATTGATGGATGAGATCACTTCATGAATAGGTGTCTGTTCATGGCGTCGTTGATGAGATCACCGAAGAGGTGTCTGTTGAGAGACACCGTTTCGTAACAGAAAGCACGTGCAGGATGGCATAGGATAAGCCCTCGTTGAGTTCCCGCTCTAAAACTTTATCCCTGTCATATCAAATGTTTGACACATGTATAGAGTATTAAATATAGACGAAAAAATAATTAATTACATAGTTTACGATTAATTTGCGAGACGAATCTTTTAAGCCTAATTAGTTCATAATTGAACAATAAAATGCTACAGTACACATATATGCTAATGATAGATTAATTAGACATAATAAATTTGTCTAGCGGTTTATTAACGGATTCTGTAATTTATTTTTTTATTAGTATTCAAACATTTTATGCGACACCTTATATAACATCCGATATGACATTCCAAAACTTTACACGTGGATCTAAACAAGGCCTAAGGTCCCCTTTTCCATTTGTCTCTCTCAGCCATTACACTCCGGCTGGCGGCTGCACCGCCTTGGACCTTGGAGGCTTGGTTGGACCTTGCGTCCACTCCTTGCCCATACAAATGCTTGACAAGGCGAGACAGAATTTTCATGAGGACCAACAAGCATGTAGCAGGGGTGTTTGATGTAGGGACTAAAATTTAAGAGATGTCATATCGAATGTCA
The DNA here is from genome assembly GCF_019320115.1 of Miscanthus floridulus. NCBI lineage: Eukaryota > Viridiplantae > Streptophyta > Magnoliopsida > Poales > Poaceae > Miscanthus > Miscanthus floridulus. Next base: position 7,973 of record NW_027096675.1, on the reverse strand, counting down.
TATGGGGTGTCGTATGAGATGTTCGGATACTAATAAAAAATAAATTACAGAATTCGTTAGTAATCCACGAGACGAATTTATTAAGTCTAATTAATCCGTCATTAACACATGTTTACTGTAGCACCACATTGTCAAATAAATGGACTAATTAGATTTAATAAATTCGTCTCGCAAAGTAGTCTTAATCTATGCATTTAGTTTCGTAATTAGTCTATATTTAATACTCCATATATGTGTCTAAACATCCGATGCGACAACGACTAAAGTTTAAGAGGTGGAATCAAACACTTAGTATTACTACTAGACGTTAGACGTCAAGCAACTGATTAGAGCATTGCAGATTATGGCCCTGTTCGTTTCGCTAAAAAACCATAGCTAAAAGTACTGTTCGCTGATTTATTATAAGAGAAAAATAATATTCTTTGTTGAAATAGTACCGCTCATAAAACAAATGAACGGATATACAATGTCTGGTCACCATAAGCATAAGTATTGTTGGCGCTTCGGGCTAGAAACATACTCCATCCATCATCCTTAATACATCCTTCTTTTTAAGAAACCAAGAGTTTCAAATTTGACTGAACACATATAAAAATACTGATATGTATAATGCATAATAAATATCGTAAGATATTTTTATAAACTTTTTTTTTAAAAAAAATTGACTTCTCGACAAGGAGATTTGCAGATATTTTGGTACAAAGGTTTGTGTTTCCGTAACCAGATCATCTATTTTTCTTATCTTCATTCAAACATTGATGGCGACAGGATAAGTAAAAATCGTAGTCGAGAAAGCCTTCGGAAGTTTAAACGAAGATCAGAAAATGGAGACCATCATGCGCACGGATCAAGGCCGTCGCATGACGAGCATCCGTCGAGAGCCAAAGGGGCTCTTATAACCACAAACAGGGCAAAAGTTTATATGTATACAGATGCGGAACACTACACTACTTTCACAAATTTTGAACCAAGTTTTACAGGAGCTGCGAGACCTTTAAATCAGTGTTTTCAGATGTAACCTCCCAAAATTGTCTGATAATCAGCTATAATACCTATCCATTTAATAAAAATTTCAAATGTCTTTACCGCCTACAGGTTGACAACGTCATTTTCTAGCGAAATACACTACTTAGCTGCAAAAACAGTACTGGTAATTCGGGTGCAACAAGGAAACATATGCTGCCTGAGATTCAAAGAGCTGCGAACCGCCACATCAAATGTGATGAACCCTGAGGCTTTATATGTTCCAACAACACTTTTACATGCATGGCTCCAGACAATATGGGCCAATGAAAAAAAAAAACTGTGACACAAACAATGCACGTTGGTGATCTGAATGGTTAGCATAGAGCTAACCGAGCGACAGTAACAAAACAACCGTCATCGATTGACAACAGACTCCAAAATCACTGAAACAAACACTGGCTGGAGCAGCCTCTTTTTTCTGCTTCGGTTGTCAAATATCCCCCCAAGATTATACACACATGGCAAATGTAATATAGCTGACTCAGCTTTGATCTTCGTAGCGTAACACCATTCATTTACACATTTCACCTCTTCATGACAACCTGCAAGTTTCAGTTGGGTTAACAATTACCAAGAGCAACAATAACTTTAAAACACATGCAAATTAAAAAATATATACAGGACTTGAATAATAATATTTCCTGAGAAACCATATCCTTTGGAGATTATTCCAGAGCCATGTACTCCCAACACCATAAACTTGAACTAATTAAGTGTAAATCCAAGCGAATTCTGTGAATATTTGATCTAAAAAATTACAGTTCTCTTTTATCGTAGTAAGTAGCCAAAAGAAAATCAAGGTAAACTATAATGTGGTTGCAATAAGTTCTTCAGCCACAGTTCAACTCATATGAAACTAGGTTCCTGGCCTATTAGTAACTTCAAACATCAACAATGGGCCAGAAAATTCGCATTTCAATTCTCAGGAGCTAATATTGGACAACAACTGGATGGACAATTGAATACACCTTCACCTTTAAGCATATGCCCCTTTCTAAATCTGAATAAGTGTATCTAGTAGACAGAAAACTGTCATGATGATTACATGCTCCCAGCAAACCATCTAAAAAGAATGAGGGATGCTTGAATCGCTGTAAGCAGCCTCAAATTGGCACATTTGATCTGCTGAACTTCTTTCTTGGGCGAGAATCTACCAGCAGATCTAAATTACTGCCTGTCTCTCTCTTTTTTTGCAAGGTGTATTTTGTTCGTTAGGAAAAGAGTTCGAAGAGCAATTACTATATTGATATTTTATTTATGAGATAAAAAAATATAATCATAAGCAAGATTTTTTAATACGTGAATCTAATGACATGAACTGTGTCAAAACTAAAAAAAATTGTGTTAAAGAAGTAATTGGTAGTCAAAGGCTTGTAAACAAAATAAGCTTGTAATTTCAAACAGAGGGAGTATATGATTTCATCATGCAGTGTTCCAGTGACAGAATATTTCTACCATCCTAACGCATTATGATATCCTGGGAGCTAAAACAGAGCCTAAACAGTTAAAGATACAAAAGAAATGAAGGAATAAAACAGTGTAGAATAATTTAAAAGCTAGCTAATATATGTACACCTCTACATTGGATCATTAACAAATAGGTACTGCTGACAACTACACAACAGGGTGGACACAGTATTGTCAGGTTTAGCTAACGGGTTCCAGTGAATTAGTCCCATCAAAGGAACATCAAATAGACACTAAGATGAAAAAATGGATCAAGATTAACCTGATCACAATGCCATTTCCGCTTGCAGTGCAGCAAGCTCATCATCTTCAGCTGTAGCTTTCTGTGGAGCAGGGTGAGCTGGTTGCTTGTTGGCTGGGACATGCACTGGATGCACCGGAGGAGCTGCAACAGGCTCCAGAAGCTGAGATTCCAACTCTGCTCCCTCCAGTTCTTCAAGTTCCGCTTCCAGTTCATCCTGTAAGTTTTTTCAGTGCAATAAGTGGTAAGTGTGTCAGAGAAAACTATGCACTGCTAGATTGCAAATCTTAAATGCCTGCAGTGAATTACCTCGTCGAAATCAGCAGAAGCTCCAAGAGGAGCTGACAAAGCATCCTGAATTTGTTTCATATTTTCAGTCTGTTCGTTAATTTCATCCATGGTCTTGTCTACATCATCAATGTTTCTGCAAGGACATGGTAAATAATCATTTTAAGACCTTGAACGACTAGGTGCGCAAATCCTAAAATGGACTCAATATTAATACTAACGTCGCTTTTTGCATTGCTTTCATAGCTGCAGCTCCAGTTCTCAATGCATCAACAGTCTCTGTTGTAGCTTTAGCTGCTTCTAACATGATCATCTGTATAAAAATGGGTTACACAGTTAACACACATAACGAACAGTAAACAAAAAGCTCAATGTTTGAGTGCAAATATACCTGATCATGGATTCTCAACTGAAAATTTCCAAGCTGCTCAATTTGTTGCTCATAAAGTTTTTTCCTCTTCAAGGATTGGATAGCCGCTGTTTGAGGAAGTTTATTTGTATTAGCACAAGTTTCTAATAAATCCAGTCTCCATTGCATAAGAAAGGAAGTTGGTAGCATTTAAGTATGATCAACATTAATTTACATGGAAGCCAAAAAGAGGAAAAATAAAGTGAACATAAGCTGTATTTAGCTAATAATGCATGATCATGAGGTCTTCAGGTAAAAGATGTTGAAAATTGCTCCACAAATAATAGACCATGGAATTTGCATTCTATGTGAATCTATTACATTGCAGGTGCATACAAACCTAAATTCATTTTGATAAAATACTATGGCAACATTGTGACACAATACTAACAATTAACACAATAACTGTGCCAAAGGAAATACCCGCATAATTGTTGATCCAATACACCATGCACCAAAGAAATTTATATACACAAATATGATGGATAAGCCTAAATTCATTTTGATAAAATACTATGTAAACATTGTGACGCAATACTAACAATTATTATAAGCACAATAACTGTGTCAAAGGAAATACCCGCATAATTGTTGAACCAATGCACCATGCACCAAAGAAATTTATATACACAAATATGATGGATAAGCCTAAATTCATTTTGATAAAATACTATGTCAATATGGTGACACAACGCTAAAAATGATAAGCATAATAAATGCGTCAAAAGAAACACCCACATCTTTGTTGATCGAATGCACCATGCACCAAAGAAATTTGTATGCACAAATACACGAATATGATGGATAAGCTTGGAGTGCAGCATGTGCACCGAGGAAATTCAGATTACTTTACAAAAAGCACGTCATCTCCAATCGTACCGCCAGAGCACAAGCACACATTTCAAACTGCACTATTGTGGTTTACCATACCTCTTTTATTCTTTGCTTTTGAGAACTCCTTGGCTCTCTCAAGCTCCGCGGCTGCTTTTTTCTCCAGCACCTTTTCTTTCTTCTCCAGCATATCAAGTGTCTGAATATAAATAAAGTGAGCTTTTATAACTTTCTAATTTACTATGGCATAGACATTACATGTGCCAAGTTGGAAGCTATAACAAAAGCATAGTTCAATAGTTGGCTAAAGATATACAAAGAGTTAACGATACTGACCCTAGGTAAATTGTTAGAACTTGAGGAGCAAATATAGAAAAATCAAAGAATGATCAGACTATAAAGGTATTGATCATAAATAGATGGAGCTTATGCCATGGGAAGAACTTAAGCATCCCATAAGTTGAGATGAATTCAACAACATGTGAGAGTTCCAAGAGACTAAAGTAGAAGGTTGGAATCTTGTCATGCACATGCATGATAAGGCAACAAGTGATGTTATATTTTGGTTAAACCTTATAATAACAGTTCAATACAAAATGAAGGGTACTCTGAGGCCGCGATTATATTTAGGCAGCCAAAATAAGAAAACATCAATAAAGAAGAACACCTTAATGGAAGTAACACAAGGTAATCATACGCCAGGAAATAAATAAAGAAGACAGAAAGGTCACCTCATTTAACTTGTCCAGAGTGGCCAAAGCATTGGAGTTGGCCTGCTCCTTGGGCTTCCCGAAGATCCTACTGAACATGGACATGGCTACAACACTCGCAACAGAAACTCAACAACACCTGCGATAATTTTTGCCAAGCAATCGAAGTTAGCAGGCATAATACGTGCACATACACTTGTAACTAGATTCAGATCCGAATACAAATAGTAGTATGTTAGGGTTTGGGAGCACGGTTCCGCACAGCAGGAAGGGAAGGGAAGACCAAGGAGAGGGCGTCCCTACGGATTACGTTAAGGTTTGGGCGCACGGCTTCGCACAGCAGGAAGGGAAGACCAAGGGGCTCGTCGCCGGCGAAGGTGGCGGAGTAGGGCGCCAGCGACGGCCGGCCCAGTCGTCGGTGGGTGGGGGTTGCGCACACGCTTGGGGAGTTGGGGCCTCGTCCGTGCTGTGGGCTTAGATGGGCCGCTTGACTGCCCCGTCCGTCCCTGCTTGAGCTGGTCCTTCTTCGATGGCAGTGAACGGCCCGGATGCATCGACTGCAGGGAGACGTCGACACGGCCGATGTCGGGTGATTTGATTCCGAAAATGACAAGGCGATGTAGGATCCATTTCCTTGTACCAGCGTACTTGCAAAGGAACGACCTGTGTTCTTCGTACTCCAGTAAGGGAAGGCAACCTCAGTCAAACATCCCAGTAGCAAAAAGGAAAGACAACCTAATACCAAACATGGAATAGTGGTGACAATGAGTTCCACTTTCTTAAAACAAGCAATGTTCAATAGTGCGACGACTGCCTGTTCATGTTCGACGCACCTGAAGCCCCAAATTTCTCCGTTTCAGAGCCATATTCCTAGGCAACCTGAAACAAATGAAATCTTTGTTAAAAAAAATCAACCCGAAGTTTCTTGATATGCTTAAACGGTCTCTCTTGGCATGGCCAAGGGAAACTAACCGAAAAGTTCAGCTGAAAGGATCTCTGTTGTGTATATAAACGTCTCTTGAGGAACTCCCTATAACCTCTCTTTGGAGATTGAAGCATCATCCTAGATGAGCTTTTGAAAGGATCTCACAATGCCTACTATGACCTATAAATTTGCCCTTATAAGGTAACATTGCTGGGATACATAAAGAAGGTATACTAACCCAACAAAACGTGATTCATCCACTGGCACACTCCAAGCTGCCGCGCCGGTTTTTCTAGTTTCTTTTAACTAAGTTGTCTTTGGTGAGTGTTACTCTATACAGAAACCAAAGGAAAACCTTTACCTTTAAAGGAATTTTAAGTTTCCATAGGAGTCTGTTATGAGGCATAATACCTAAGTCTAACTGAGAATTATCCACTTGTATTTACCATCTAAAAAACATCAGGTTGATCGCTTAAATGTAAATCCACAATTCATAAGACTAAACTATTCCAATCATATAGATTTTGGTCTACTAGAGATCTCCAAAAGGAGATGTTTAGAGGTGCAGTGTTTAATAAGATATCAAAGACTGTATCATTCTTCCTCCTAAAAATATTAAACAAGTTAAGATATTGCTCTTTTAAAGTGGCTCAACCTAACCAAATGTCCTAAGAACATAATTTGCATGCCATTTTGCAATCGGAAATTCCCAAATGATAGGAATTGATTTTTGACATTCATCAACCCTCTCCAAAATTGAGAGTCACCTGGCTTTCTATCCACTTGTTATTGATTTAGTACTAAGATATTTATTTGTAAGCAATTGTTGCCACGCTCAATCTTCATTTATTAACTTGTATAGCCACTACCTGAGCAAACATTTATTCTGGATTTCTAAATCAAGAATACCCAGTCCCCTTGTTCCATAGGTCTGCAGATAATAGTTCATTTTGCTAGCCTGTACTTCTTTCTATGATCATCCCCTTGCCAAAAAAAAAGGTTCTATAGAACTCTAGCTTGTGAAGAATGCCTTTAGGTATTTAAAAAAAGGACAACATTAAAAGTGCCAAGCTAGATAATACAAAATTTATTAATATTAAGCGACCGCCATACGACAAAAGCTTGCCGTTCCAACAGCTAAGTCTTTTTTTCAAATTTATCTTCTATTATCTTCCGGTCGGCATTACATACTAATCTTATTATGGTGCATTGGGATACTAAGATAGCAAAATGGATACTGTCCCATTTCACAACCAAAAAGTTGTGTGTATTGATCCTCTCATTCTTTTGCTTCCCCATAACAGAATAACTCACTCTTATGGAAATTAATTTTCAATCCCGCTATTTTTTCAAAAACGTAGAGTAGTAGTTTCTTGTTTTTTTGCTTGTTCAAAATCATGCTCCATAAAAAGTATATAGCATCATCCCTATATTGCAAAATAGAGAGGCCTCCATCAACTAGTGTGGTACTAAACCAGTTATCTGTCCATCTTCTTTCGTTCTAGATATTAGTACGGCCAACATATCAGCTACAAGATTAAAAAAAGCAGGGGAGATAGGGGATCTCTCTGCTACAATCCTTTCTTAGTTTGAAAGTGTCGATGTTTCGGACCGAGGGGTCCTCAACCGACTAGTAAATTTGTACTACGTGTTCCTAATCTCGGAAGGTGATGCAAAGAGACACAAGGCTTATACTGGTTCAGGCGATCGGTGCCCTACATCCAGTCTGAGAGATCGATCTTATATTCCTTGCACCGAGGTGCTCGTAGTAGGGGGTTACAAGCTGGGTGAGAGAGGGAGCTAGTCCCAGGTCTCGGCACGGAGTGATGCGGGCTGCTTGAGACGTTGCTCTCAGGCAACGGCTGAGTATGCGCGTTACAGGGTGTTGTTTTTGTGTGTGCCTGTGTTCCTCCCCTAGAAATGGCCCAAATCCTTTCCTTTTATAGTTGAAGGAAGGACCAGGGTAGTACGTGTGCTAACTACTCGGCGTTGTGCGAACAGAGGCGGCGTGTCCGAGCTCTATAGCCTGTTCCTGTGGCAGCATGGTCGTCGGAATGGTCTGTCCTTGAAGCGCTG